>NC_133324.1:71460792-71637188 GCF_042186555.1 Aquarana catesbeiana
TAATACGACTGTTCTCTTATTGAAGTCTCAAAGTCTGCCAATTGAGTTTGCAACTACCTAAGGGTGTCCTGGCCCTAACCCTCTTTCCCCCAAAAATAAAAAAGGACTGTTAAGAGAAATAAAACCTTTTTTACATCCAAGAAGTGTCTGGCGCCCAATGAATTTCACCATCTTTGTACCCACCATGCCTCACAACCCACTAAATATTGAAGGATGTCAGCTATCTTTGGCCTGGAAAGTTCTCATTAGACTGGACAAGGCCAGAGACCTTGCTACATTACATGTATAAAAACTGCCCTCTGCCTAGGCAGCCTAGATTACATGATCTCTTGCTACCAATCATTATTGCTGTTTTCAATCAGTGATAAGCCAGGAGGATCAAACCTGTCCTATGTGCATTGATATATTTTCTGAGTGAAACATGTTAGAGGATTTTTTAAAAAATAACAAACATGGTACACATATCTGATATGTGCAATGGTTTTGCACAGAGCAGCCCTGATCCTCCTCTTCTCGTGTCCCCTGCAGGTACTCCTGGCACCCCCCCCCCGTGCCGAATGCCCCCATAGTAGGCCGCTTGCTATGGTGGCATTCGTACATGCTAATTCCCAAGCCCTGCTCTATGTGTCCATTGACACACAGAGCATGGCTCAGTCCTGCCCCCTGCTCCCTCCTCCCTGTCTGTGATTAACAGCAAGAAGACCCAATGTTTCCCGCTGCTGTGTCTGAGCCAATGAGGAGGCAAAGAGCCAGGAGAGCTGCTGCCTCCATGCACATTGCTAAATCAAGACCAGGCTCAGGTAAGTATAGGGGAGGCTGGGGGAGCTGCACACAGAAGGTGGCAGGTGTATCCTATTACTGATGCACATGTTACAGGCCAGTCCAAAGGCCGTTATTCAAGATGGCAAACAACAGTGTTAGTGCCACCACAGACACACTCTCACCACCACCAAATAAAAATTTAGAATAATTGCGTCTGCAGGTAAAGTGATGGCAAGTGCTTTCTGGGACAAATGTGGCATTATTCATGTGGATTTTTCTATCCAGTGGTGCCACTAGCAATAGTAAATATTACTGTCGTGTTCTGAGGGATGTGCGGAAAAAGCAGCCTGGTTTGATCACTAAGGACATCCCGTTTCTCATATTGCTCACCACACTATGTGCACATTACAGCAACTCGGCTGGGTGGTATGGCCACATACCCCTTACAGTCCGGACCTTGCTCCGAGTGATTTCCACCTGCTTGGACCCCTAAAAGAGTTTCTCGGAGGTGAGCATTTTAGCACTGATGACAAAGTGAAGCAGGCTCTCCTAGGATGGTTCAGGTGTACTGACAAATCTTTCTATGCCGAAGCTTTTCAGGCATTAGTTAAATGCTGGAATAAGTGTATAAATGTAGCAGAGGAGTTTATCAAAAAATTATCAAAAAAGTTTCCACTCCTTGAAATTTGTTCTTTTATTATATAAACTCAAAAGCCCCTGTTTGACTTGAACGCCCCTCATATTTTAACATTGGCTTTGATTTCTGTGTGGCATTGCTAAGAAGAGAGGGAGGTTTTCTTTTGTCCTGCCCTAGGGTGACAATGCTGCTTCTCTATACGTACAGTATGATGAGTGAGCGTGAGTGAGTTGAGTGAACGTTGGGTCAGCGTTGTCACCCTAGGACAGGAAGTGTGTTCCTGTCCACAAGTTGAAAATAAAGAAAAAAAAAACAAAAAATAATGCACCCTTCACATAATGTTCAGTAGTCCACTAGTCTAAATTCATCTTCTTAACACTTTATATTTTCTGTTTAAGCTTTTGAAAAATATGTGTGAAATACTGTCAAAACTCCATCCGCTTACTTAGAAAACAGATGGGAATTGCATTGCTGAAACATCAAGGTGACTACATCAGCGTATGAACAGTAAATCATATTGTGGTTCGGGAAGTCAACAGTTTGTTTTACAGTTAAGTGGGATGTTTTCATGTTTTCTTATATTTTTTTTTTTGTATAACCTTATTAATAATTTCTTGTTGAGACAGAAAAGTTCACCTTGAACCGTCTATTACGAAAGGACTTCTCAATTAATCTGTTACTGACTTACAACTCTGAGTTCATCCCGTGCATCCAGTATCAGCGATTTACTAGAAGTGAATGTGCGTAGATGAAGCATGTTGTAATGTAATTACACATTCACTTCTTCTGATGTACAGTCCTGTGAAGCATAACTAATCCCCAAACAGATACCTGCAGGGAGGTCTATCAAGAACAGCTGTTCGGACAACAAGACTCAAACCACAGGAACCTTCATTCTGCGGGCATACAACCGATTTGCCGTCAGATTTTTTTCTCCAAGTGGAGAATTTGTAAAGAATTAAATAAGAGTTCTCTCTTTCAAAATATGTTTTCTCTCCACCATAAATCATCCCAAGAGCTCATTTATTAACGTAAAATAATATCCAACATTTTCATTAGTGAGTAGGTCGCCTAATGAAATGAAAAATGAGCTTCCTAATTTAGTATTAGAGCTCCCCGTCATAATCTTTTTTCAGCTTTTCCTTTACAGCTTGAATATTAAAGTTCATAAGGTAACAGAGCTGTATAGGAGACCATAATTCCCACTAATATTATGAGAACGTGTCACATATTTAGTTTTTTTCTGCTTTATGTACAGTTAAACAAGACAAGGAATTGGTCGCACACTGGAACTCCAAATTATCTCGATGTTATCTTTATTGTCAAAAAAGGGTCAGACAGATACAGGCAATGGTAGACGTTTCACAAGCGATAGCTTGCTTGTTGGGTTGTGAACAAGCAAGCTATCGCTTGTGAAACGTCTACCATTGCCTGTATCTGTCTGACCCTTTTTTGACAATAAAGATGACATCGAGATAATTTGGAGTTCCAGTGTGCGACCAATTTCTTGTCTTGTTCGTCTTCCACGGTGGTGAGCCGAGGTCTGCACCTGTGATCCATCCTGCCCCTGAGTTTGCCTGGAGCGGTGTGCTTCTCTCTGTTCTTTATGTACAGTTAGTAGCTGTGGAAGAATAAGAGACCAGCAGCCACAAGTGCAACCAGGAATACAAGTGGTCCTGAAACTCCTTGTTCCTACAGTACTAACCATCTAACTGCTTCCTTACCTCCGCCACCCCCTTGCATCTACTTAATGAACATTGATGGCCTTTGACAATGCCTGATCTTTCAGCATCCAGAGTTTTGTGCTGGTAGTGTTTGGAACCGAGCCTCTGGCGCACACAGCAATGCCCTTCCCAACGACCCCTTCACATTAACCCTCCCTTTTGCATTCATCCTAACCCTCCCTGTAACCCTAACCATAACCTTTCTGTTAACAGTAACACTTGCTGTAACCCTCACACTAACCCATAATGTAACCCAACCCTCAATAGTATCCTCACACTTACCCTGCCTGTAACCCTAACACTAACCTTCCCTATGACCCTCATACTTACCCTTCCTTTAACCCCAAAACTAACCATTTCTATAACCTTCACACTAACCTTTCCTGTAACACTAACGATCACTATAATCTAAAAATAAAAAGAGAGGGTATTCCAGTTCTGCCTATGTATCCAGAGACAGGGACATTAGATGCAGCAAACACGGAATAGGTCAACCTTACCCAAATTAAACTGAAATAAAAAATAAAAGTCCTTTCCCTGATGAAATCATGTGATCGTGACCCTACGTGTCAGAAGAGATAGGCACCGGAAGTGACGTTAGGTTACAAGCTCGCCGCTCGTGGAGCTGTGTTTATGTTTTACACTCCTTTGTGAGTACTTTATTGGCTTTTTTATAATAAACGCATTTTAGCCCTTACGTCACGATTGTGGATTTCCTTCCTTCCTTCTCCTTTATACACCGCACTCGAACTGGAGCACTCACTCTATTTTTTATCGCTGAATTACACCGCCTCAAGAAGAGAGTTCTGAGTTTAATCACTGCAGGAGCCCGGACCCGTCTGGTTGTCTCTATATAATATTTTATCCTGTTACCTTACAGTGGTAAGGTAAGGGACCATCTTATACAGAGGCCTAATTACACTGAAGAAACGTATCACTAAAGTCACTTTATTCACTAACTGATTTTCACAAAGTGCCATTTGGAGCAGCACTTCACATCTTCATCTTACCGTTATATTGACATTGCTCTATTAGCACTTTGGACTTATTTGCACTAAGCTGCCATTGGGAGCAGTACTTCACGTTTTCAGCTCACTGTTATATGGACATTGTTCTATTAGCACTTTCGATTTATTTGCATTAGTATTTATGTGTTTTTCAGCATTAGCACTTTATTATTACCTACTTGAATACTGTGGGGTTGATTTACTAAAGGCAAAAAGACTGTGCACTTTGGAAAGTGCAGTTGCACACTTCAAGAACAGTTGCTCTAGAGCTTAGTAAATGAGCAGAAGCTCTGCTGACTTCCATCAACTAATCATGTGCAAGCAAAAATGCTGTTTTTTTATTCTCCTTGCATGTGATTGGGTATTCTTTGCAAAGTGAAGCTTTACCTCATTTACTAAGCTCTGGAGCAGCTGCACTTGCAGAGTGCAATTGCACTTTCCAAGGTGCACAGTCTATTGGCCTTTAGTAAATCAACCCCAGTGTGTCACTATTGTCACCGTTATCACTTGCACTTTATTTTATTTACCTATAGTGTTTATATATATTTATCTGAATAATGAGCTAGCAGCATTTAGGATTGAATCCATGTGTGTGTAACTGTGTTCATATTATTTGATAAATTAATATTTAGAGCGCAACACCACTCATTAATTTTTTTATTACTATAATTTCACACTAACCTTCCATTAACCCTAAAATTTACTTTCCCTGTAACCCTAACACTAACCTCTCCTGTAACCCTCATGCTAACCCTCCCCATAACCATCACACTTACTCTCCCAGTAGCCGTCACCTTATGCCTCCCTATAACCCTAACTCTAATCCTCCTGGTAACCCTAACACCTACCCTTCCTGTAATTCTTACACAAACCTTTTACCCTAATCCTAATCATCCCTTTAAAACTAATCTTAAAATTTCCTGTAACCCTAATACTAACTCTCAATGTAACCCTCATACAAATCTTCACTGTAACCTAACCTTCTGTCAGAAACCATGAATCAGAACGAGACAGAAGTACAGTTAAATCACACTTGTTTAATAATAAAAGTAAATAGAACCAACGTAGTCAAAACATAGCCAAAGTTCAGTAATGGTTAGCCAAACAAGCCAGAAAGTCAGGGAGCCAGGGATCAGCGTAGTAAAACAGCAAGCAGGATCCGGAGCCAGAAGGAATGTCAGCCAAGCAAGTCTTTAACAGGAACGCAGGAGATAGTTTCTGTGATGTTGACCAAGGTGAAGGCAGAGATCATCTGGGCTGGACGGCTTAAGTAGGCAGGACTGACAAGCAGGATATCATCAACAGGTGAGTCACTGTGGAGAGATAGGAGCTGGCAATAAGCCGACAGCTGAGTGGCCAGCTCAGAGAAGGAAGGGCTGAGTCCAGCCCTGACACCTTCCCTGCAACCCTAACACTGACCTTCCCTGTAACCCTCACATTAACCTTCCATTCAGCCCTCATACTAACTTTTCCTTTTACCCTTACACTAACCCTTCCTATAACTTTCACACTAACCCTTTCTGTAATCCTAACACTAATTATCCCTATAATCTCACACTAACCCTCCATTTAATCCTAAAACTAACCCTCCGTGCAATCCCCAAACTAACCCTCCCCGTAGCTCTCGCACTAAGGCCTGGTCCACGTATGTGTGGCTGCAGTTTGCAGTCCGGGGTTCGGTGCGATTCTGTTCACCGGTTCAGGTGCAGGCCCATTACCTTCCCTGACCTCAGAACTGTCTACTGGATTATGCTTGCCCGCTACCTGCCGGGCCTTGGAACTGTCTACTGGATTATGCCTGTCAACTACCTTTCCTGACCTCAGAACCGTATACTGGATTATGCTTGTCCACTACTTGCCCAGGCCTCAAAACTATCTACTGGATTATGCTTGCCCACTAAAAATCTGCTCTCCTGCGCTCCAGTGGTATACGTATAGGTATATGGTGTATCTACTCCTTGATATCAAAGCCTAAAGTCTTGCTGCCCACTCAGAACAATGGGTATCCAAATATACTGCAAAACAATGACAACAAGAGAAGGGTGCACTGACCTAGTACATTACCACTATAAATGTTTATTAAAAGATAAAAAGCAACACACATTATACTCACAAACGCATGATGTATACACATATATCAACACAAGTGGACAGAATTGCCCGCAGGACTGCTGGAATAAAACAATGATGCAGGGAGACCAGGTGGCGTCCCTAATGGCTTGGCTGATGCATTTTAAAAGGATTGTAAAGTCAGAAGATTTTTTATCTTAATGCATCATGCATTAAGATAAAAAGCCTTCTGTGTGCAGCAGCCCCCTCAGCCCCCTAGTAGTTACCTGAGGTCCCACTCCATCCAGCAATGTCCACAAGCGTCTCAGCTGTCCAAGATTCTCCCTCCTGATTGGATGAGAAACAGCAGCAGTGCCATTGGCTGCCACTGCTGTCAATCAAGGTTAGTTAGCCATCAAGAGAGAGAGGGGGCGGGCCGGGCGGGTCTCCGTTTCTGAATGGGCACAGGGAGCGGTGACTTGGCTTGGGTGCCCCCATAGCAAGCTGCTTGCTGTGGGGGCACTAAACAGAAGGGAGGGGCCAGGATCACAGAAGAGGCACCCGAGAAGAGCAGGATCTGGGCTGCTCTGTGCAAATCCACTGCAACAGAGCAGATAAGTATAACATGTTTGTTATTTTTATAGGGAAAAAAAACGAGACTTTACAATCACTTTAAGGGAGAACCCTCTTCTTCAGAGGCACTCATATGCTTGCCCACTACCTGTCCAGGCCTTGGAACTGTCTATTGGATTTTGCTTGCCCACTACCTGCCCTGACCTTAGAACTGTCTACTGAATTACATTTGCCAGCTGCCTCGGCACTACATATACCCTTCCTTGACTCATTGTTCAGTCCAGTGTCAACTGGTCAGAAATTATAGCATTGTGTTCTAAACCTGGGAGCAACCAAGTACCAGTAGGCCTGCTTGCCTTAAAATAGTCCTGCTAAAGGCAGAATTCTTCCTGACCTAGGTATTGGCCTAACAGTCACAGAAACAATGTTTAACACTGAGGTGATCTGTTTCAAAAGTATATTTAAAACATTTAAAAGGAAACCTATGCCCTCTAAATCAGCATATTGCTTTTTTCCCTGATGATGATTTGGCCACTTCCAGTGTCTCTTCTCGTATTTGTTTGGGGAAGCAGCTAATATAGGCGCAGAGAGTCAAGTACAGTCAGGACCTTCCTGGATGGCAAGCGAAACTAAATTATACATCTTGCCATATTTCTGATGCTACGTGTGCAGAGGAACCTTCTTTGTGTTGTGATACCTTAATGTATATTTGCATACATTATGTATGACAAAGCTTCTTAAAAAGCTCTGTGAAAAATGCATGGAGTGGATTACAGGACTCCGATAAAAGGTAACTAATTAAACTGTTTGCAGTGTTTTCTGGATGCCATTACAGATTCATTTACCAGCTTCATGTGTTGCCTTGATTTGCTCTAAAAGTTTAAATAAAAGCAATACTGTATTAATTTTGAAAAGCGTAAGGAATGATTAGAACCCCTTTCAAAGTTTATTTCTTCATGTAAATCTGCTAGAGCAGTGGTTCTCAACCTTAGTAGTACCATGACCCCTTGGTAAAATTTCCCAAGTTGTGGGGACCCCAACAGTAAAATAATTTTCGTAGGGTTGGGTTGTCAACACCCAAGGCAAGACAAGTAATTTGCGCCCCTAAGCCACGGACATTTAGCGCTCCCTGAGTCCCTTCCACTCGTACAATATTAAAACCCCTTATGGTACCACTCTTTCTCTTTGTTACATAGTTACATAGTAGGTGAGGTTGAAAAAAGACACAAGTCCATCAAGTCCAACCTATGTGTGTGATTATGTGTCAGTATTACAATGTATATCCCTGTATGTTGCGGTCATTCAGGTGCTTATCTAATAGTTTCTTGAAGCTATCAATGCTCCCCGCTGAGACCACCGCCTGTGGAAGGGAATTCCACATCCTTGCCGCTCTTACAGTAAAGCTCCCTCTATGTAGTTTAAGGTTAAACCTCTTTTCTTCTAATTTTAATGAGTGGCCACGAGTCATGTTAAACTCTCTTCTGCGAAAAAGTTTTATCCCTATTGTGGGGTCACCAGTCCGGTATTTGTATATTGAAATCATATCCCCTCTCAAGTGTCTCTTCTCCAGAGAGAATAAGTTCAAAGTTTGCAACCTTTCCTCATAACTAAGATCCTCCAGACCCTTTATTAGCTTTGTTGCCCTTCTTTGTACTCGCTCCATTTCCAGTACATCCTTCCTGAGGACTGGTGCCCAGAACTGGACAGCATACTCCAGGTGCGGCCAGACCAGAGTCCTGTAACTTTGTTCTCCTTTCTTTCCCTTTTATCCCTCTCTATCCTAATTTCTTGTTTTTTTCCCCATTCCTCTCTCTAGCCAACTGTCTTGTTCTTTCTCTTATTCTTTCTCTCCCTTATTCTTTGTTCCTCCCCCTCTTTTCCTCTCCCTTCCATGTATTCTCTGTTTTTATTCCTTCTCTTACTCCGTGGTGGGGAGAATGGGATGAGTGGCAGTGCTGGGGGGAATTCTGATCAGCCAACTTAGATGCTCTTGATCAAGGTCATCTGCTGATCTGAGAACTGTAGTGGGGACTTTTAATGGCAACTATAATCACAGATAGTGTTACTCACTGTGTCTCCGACTTTGTGGTGTCTTGTAGCAGTGACACCTATGCCAAAATCAGAAGATAGGGTCTCCTCCAGCCCCTCCCACTTCACATTCCTCACCAGTCAGCAGACCTCTAGTCTCTGCCCCCCAGCCATGTTGTGAACTGAATGGGCGGCTGTGAAGAGGCTGAGTGGGCGGCCGCGGGCCCCAGGAACAGCCCAGCTGGGCAGCCACAGGCTCCAGCCCTGCTGGGCGGCCGCAAAAAGGCTGGGAGAGCAGTGCAGGCTTCAGGAACAGCCCAGGATTTGGTGACCCCTGGCAAATCATCATTCGACCCCCAGGTTGAGAACCACTGTGCTAGAGAGATTCACCCTTTCTCTCTGTCCTGGTGACTACAATCCCCAGGACTAAAAATTAAAAATTTTGAGTGGCCATCAGAATAGTAATTGATGGAAATATTCCAGTGAGGACACATGTTCTGGTGACAACTGTAATGCCCCATACACACGGTCGGACACTGATCGGACATTCTGACAACAAAATCCATGGATTTTTTCAGACGGATGTTGGCTCAAACTTGTCTTGCATACACACGGTCACACAAAGCTGTCGGAAAATCCAATCGTTGTAAACGCGGTGACGTAAAACACGTACTTTGGGACTATAAACTGGGCAGTAGCCAATAGCTTTTGTCTCTTAATTTATTCTGAGCATGCGTGGCACTTTGTGCGTCGGATTTGTGTACACACGATCAGAATTTCTGACAACGGATTTTGTTGTCGGAAAATTTTATAGCAAGCTCTCAAACTTTGTGTGTTGGAAATTCCGATTGAAAATGTGTGATGGAGCCCACAACACAGGTCTTATCACACATTTTCCGTTGGAAAATCTGATCGTGTCTACAGGGCATAAAACTGTCCAAAGAAGAAATATCTTTTTTTTCCCTCTGAATTCCTATTGTGTCTATAGGCCAATAAGTAAGGGAAAATCATAAAAATGGCAGCACAGTGGTGTAGAGAAGGGTAAAAAGGGTTACTGGTTCAAATTCCAACCGAGATACTACCTGCCTGAAGTTTGCATTTTCTCCCTGTGCCTGCATGGATTTCCTCCGGGTACTCCGGTTTCCTCCCACACTCCAAAGACATGCTGGTAGGTTATTTGGATCCTGTCTAAATTGTCCCTAGTATGTATGAATGTGAGTTAGGGACCTTAGAGTGTAAGCTCCTTGAGGGTAGGGACTGATGTGAATGTATATGTAAAGTGCTGCGTAAATTGACGGTGCTATATAAGTACCCAGGTCTTTTTTTCAGCTGGAACTTAGTGGCACTCAGTTCCACCACCTCTGGCTCAGGCCCTCTGCTCCCTGCTCACCACTATCACTTTTAAACACAGAAGTCCGGCTTCTGCGCTCAGTGGCAGCTTGTCTTCGAATGGCTCGCACAGATATGATCTTTTGAGCGACTCCCACTGAGTGCAGGATGGGGATAAGGGAGATGCAGGTGCCCGGTGTTCAGTGCAGATCCCGGCACCGCCACTGGATGATCTCCCTGCAAGTGAGGAGGTAGAGCCACCTACAGTGTGCGGGGAGGTACTAGAGGCAGCTGGGTGCTTCAGCATAATACAGCAATACAAGTAAGATATGTGGAAGATGGTGGAGCTTTTAGGGTGGGAGGGAGAAGATGAGGGCAGTGGAAGGAGAGATGCATACAGAGGGGTGAAAGTGAGATGTAGATGGGGGGTGCAGAGGTTAGCAGCTGTGGAAGGAGGCTGAACTCTGCACTCTGTGTGTAGTGCACCCCTGAACTTTGCACACTGCAGCGCACCTCTGAACATAGCATCCCCCGAACTCTGCAAGTAGCACACCTCTGAACTCTGCAACTCCCCCCCCCCCCCCCGAACTCTGCACTCTGTACGTAATTGCACTCCCGGTATAAGACCCTACCACTGTTGGCGAAATGTGTGTGTGTGTGTGGGGGGAGGGGGGGGGGTCATCTACTGTTGAGTTCCTGCACCTATTTTCTGAGAAAAAAAGCTCTGTAAGTACCTGAAATAAATGTTATAAACTTGTATGAAATGTTAGATTTTTTTTTAAACACAGAGAGGCTGTTGACTTCCTAATATTACATTGAGGTTATGAATGAGACTATTCCCCTGTTTAGGGGCAAATTGAACTGCGATGATTTTTTTCTCGTTGTTTAGATTTAGCTTTGTCTTCCTATAAAATGTCCCACCGAAGCAAAATAAGGTTCTACTGCTCTGAAGGAAATTAGCCCGGGACCACGCTTCCATTGTTCCACTCCTGCAGATGTATTTGCGTAAGAACCAAGCAAGGACGGTCAAGCCGTACTCAGCCATTGGTGGGCCATTTATTTCTTCCAGCCATGCCAAATTGGACTTTATCCTATTCATTAGTTCCACATAAAAGCTGAGAGATTTTCCTGCACTAATTGTTTGTTTTCTTTGCATTTCTGATTGAATGTATTTAGAAAGAGAGAAAAAAAAATTAAGCCTTTAGTCAAAGAGAAGAAATTGAAAATTAAGCTGTTTGGAACCTTACACAGGTTTGGAAGTTGTAGCAAAGATCTGGCAATATTTCCAGGGTCCCAGCGGGATTCGACGCAATCAAGGAAACTGGCTGCCAGTAGGAACCCGCTAACTCCTTCTCTGATACTTAATACCAAATAATAGTGATGGCATGACTGTTACCTTCAGATAAGGATGAGATTTATCACGCACTGTTTGGCGGTGGGTGAGACAATTCCCCCCCCTCTTGAGCTCTCCATATAGCCTATTCACGTGCATTCTTTTTTTTATTAGTTAACGGAAATCATAAATAGCTTGGAGTGCCTTAGACTGCAGAAAACATATTGTGCTATTATATTAATGAACAGTTCTGTACTAAGAGCTTCAAGAGGAGACGTACAATAATATTCGCTGAGAGAAAACATTTCTCGGACATAGCCTCAATTTCATATTTTATCTTGCAGGTGTAGTAGGTCAAATTGAACCTGGCTGGTCTGTGATTAAGTTCTGTGACAGTGTGAAGACCTGATCAAACAGTTAAAGCCTAGAGCTCATGGAGGGTTCCCCTTGGTGAAGTGAAAATAAAACAGATTGAGCTTTGAGGGTCATTAAATCAGAATGTCACTCAAAAGTGACAGAGATGCTCCCTGGACACTCTCATCAGATCAGCGCTGTCCTTTTGAGAAAGAATAAACAAGCAAAGGTTACCGACACAATATACACTGTTACGGATGTATAGAACATACACTAAAGATGATTTTATAGATACATGCTCCTGCATTATACATGTGCTAAATACACTCAGCCCTGAAAAGACCTATCAAAGTCGTTTCTAATTTTAAACTAAAACAGAGGTCTCAGCGGCATTCATATTCTAAATAAATGGAAATATATATATGTAAGATACAGCAGTCTTGCTGCAGAGTATCTTGGGGGGAAAAAAATTATATATATGTATATATATATATATATATATATATATATATATATATATATATATATAGTATATACTATAACTAAATATATATGGCACATGATCTTTAATGGCATCCCAGTCTTAGTCCGTAGGGTTCAATGTCTTTATGGACCTTGCTTTGTGCACTGGTGCGCAGTCATGTTGGAACAGGAAGGGGCCATCCCCAAACTGTTCCCACAAAGTTGGGAGCATGAAATTGTTCAAAATGTCTTGGTATGTTGACGCCTTAAGAGTTCCCTTCACTGGAACTAAGGGGCCAAGCCCAACCCCTGAAAAACAACCCCACACCATAATCCCCCCCCCCTCCACCAAATGATTTGGACCAGTGCGCAAAGCTAGGTCCATGAAGACATGGATGAGCGAGTTTGGGGTTTGAGGAACTTGACCGGCCTGCACAGAGTCCTGATCTCAACGCGATAGAACACCTTCGGGATGAATTAGAGCGGAGCCTGGGAGCCAGGCTTTCCTGTCCACATCAGTGCCTGACCTCACAAATGCGCTTCTGGAAGAATGATCAAACATTCCCATAGACACACTCCTAAACCTTGTGGACAGCCTTCCCAGAAGAGTTGAAGTTGTTTTAGCTGCAAAGGGTGGGCCAGCTCAATATTGAACCCTACGGACTTAGACTGGGATGCAATTAAAGTTCATGTGTGTGTGTAAAGGCAGGCGTCCTAATACTTTTGGTAATATAGTGTATATATAGAAAGAGAAGGCTTGCAGCACCAAGAGCATTTATTGCTTATTCAGAAGCAACAGTATAGTTTCAGGCACCCCTGCATTTCATCAAGCATTTATGTATTTTTATATACACCGATCAGCCATAACTTTATGATCACCCATCTAATATTGAGTAGGTTACCCTTTCTCCCCTTGCTCCATCGTCCATAAATATATATTTTTTTGGTTGTGGTGGTGGTGGGGGATTGGATTTTGGACAGTGTGTATATGTCACCTAGGTTTCACACACACAGTAGGCAAAGGGCTCCACGGTTTATCACTGATTTGGAGAAAACAGTCCTGTTCTGGCTGCCAGTACTGAGCTCTTAATATTTTCTCAACCACGTGCCCCTTCCCCTGACTTCTCTGTCAAGATCAATGGCAGTTGATTAGTCCGTCCCACATGCCAGGGTGCTAGGGTTAACCTTAGACTCTGAACTGTCCTTTCAGGCCACATTCAATCCCTGTCCAAATCATGCCGCCTTAGCCTCCGCAAAATTTCCAGAATACACCCCTGTTCAACTAATGACACCACCAAGCTTCTAATTCACTCCCTGGTTATCTCTCACCTTGACTACTGCAACTCCCTCCTCATTGGATTACCTTTACATAGACTATCCCCCCTTCAGTCCATAATGAATGCCTCTGCAAGACTCATCCACCTTACCAACCATTCAGTGTCCTCCACCCCTCTCTGCCAATCCCTCCATTGGCTTCCACTCACCCAACGAATAAAATTCAAAGTACTAACAATAATTTACAAAGCCATCCATAATTCTGCCCCCAGCTACATCACTAACCTAGTCATAAAATACCAACCAAGCCTCTCTCTTTGGTCCTCCCAAGACCTCCTGATCTCTAGCTCCCTTGTCACCTCCTCCCATGCTCGCCTCCAGGATTTCTCCAGAGCTTCTCTCATCCTTTGGAACTCCCTACCCCAATTTGTACGACTGTCCCCTAATGTACCCATCTTTAGACGATCCCTGAAAACCCTTATCTATAAAGAAGCCTATCCTGCTTCTGACTTGTAATGTAACTGTAATGTCTGCCTTTATTTTGTTAAGCGCTGCACAAACTGTTGGCGCTATATAAAACCTGTATAATAATAATAATAATAATAATGTTCTGTTTCTTTCTGAAGCCTGGACACTTTGCAGAGCTCTGGCTGTGATAAAGTGTTTAATTCCTAGGTCCACATCTTAACTTGTAGTAAAAACCCATGATTAGTCTCAGTTGCTCACGGCCTTTGTATAAGTGAGCAGACTCATGGTCAGGGGGCTCTCTCTCACTTTGCTGTAGAAGCCTGCTGCTAAGTGAAAAGGCCAAGTACCGATATATGTTATAGAACACTACATAAAGGTACAAGGGCTGCCAGTTTGTTTTTGGGGAACCCATTAGATGGGGGCTAAGCTAGGCAGGAACTAACCTAAGTTTAGTTAGTGTTTTGGACAAGAAGATGTATTGTTTGTTATATGAGTGTGTCTAAAAAGTTTGGCAAATGGTATCAGAAAACAAACAAAATACAAGATACAAACAAATTACCTTTATTGTCTTTCAAAATAATTGCCATCCTTCACAACACACTTTTGGCAATGTTCATAAAGCTTCCGGAATCTGTCAGCAAAGGCCTTTTTAGGAATCCATCTCAGAACCACTGTCACACATTCTTGGATGATGCCATCATTGTTGAAGAAGGCGATCAGCATTGTCTTGACCTTGAACTTTTTTGGGTCACAGGGAAGACAGTGAACGCCATTCCATCAATTGCCGCTTTGATTCTGGATCGAACTTGTAGCACCAGGTCTCAACCCTGTGATGATGGTTCACTGAAAGAATGAATCCTGGTCACACATGGTAATGAAATCTCCAGAGGTTTCCATCGGTTTTTCTTTCTGTTTGTCTGTTGGCTTGTGTGGCACAAACCAGGAACAGATCTTCCGCTTACCCAAATCCGCTTACCCAAATCTTCGCAGATGATGGTGTGCACCGTGTCCTTGCTAATGCGCATTCTTTCCCCATCAATTGTAGAGTCAGTCGCTAATCTTGTGCCAGCATTTGTCGCACTCACCTGATCTTGTCTGGGGTTCTGCTTGTGCTGACCTGAAAGTGGCTCATCTTCAGCCATTTTCTTCCTGTTGTGAAAGCATTTGAACCAGTCGTAAACACATTTTCTGCTCACGGCTTCTGTCCCGTACACTTGCACCAACATTTCATGCGTCTGCGTCGCTGTTTTCCTCAACAGTCACATGTACTCTATGCTAGGTGGCACTTTTCAACTTGTCTCTGGATAACCATGTGCATGCGCACGCACCAGACCCATGTTGCCATTGAGATATCGGATCATTCAACCAACTTTTTAGACACTCATGTGGTACGCTGTACAAAGCTTCCCTTAATTGAAGCCATGTGTTTTTGCTGCTTTGCTGAATGAAAATGCAGTTACAATCCCAATTTGACTGTTCCTGGGTGTCCCTGTCTAGTGTTTGGTTTACACTGTCAAATACCACTTGAGCTGGTCCCCCTTACAACATTGCGGAAGATGTGGGCAGTGCTTTAAAGAGACAGACACCAACTGTTGAACAAATAGGAAGAGCTTGTAAAACACTGAAAAATGCCAGCCAGCAAGAGATGAATCATGTAGGGAGTTGCTTCCAACAAGTGTCTGTTTTTGTAAAAATTTCTTGCTTGTTGATTACCACAGAGGTAGTTGGTTATAGACAGGTACTACCTGTTCCTGCTATCTGGGTCAGAACCCTGATTGGAGCACAGTGAGATCTTATAAAGGGTACATTTCCAGAAAGTAGAGACAAAATTGAACCATAATACCAGCTATGCAGGAGCTGCTGCTGTATTTCATCCAGACCAGAGGCAGAGACTATTCGGCAAGTGTTCCTGTGTTCTAATAGTTTAACTGTAGCTTCCGAAAGCTTCTTGTGAATGTATCTAAATCCTGGTAAGAGAAGTATTTCTGCCTTACTGTTATTATTTCACTTGCACATTGGCAGATAGCTATATATGTGCTACTGTATGTGTGTAGTGGTCACCTTGCAGCTTTTAGGTGTACCTCTTTATTGTTGTAGAGTCTATATGCAGCCATGGATGCCAGATATGAATGGCCTTCTAGCCCAAAAGGAGTCTCCACTTTGAGAGAAATGGCATATTAGCTGCTGGCGATGCCAAGGACAGTTTTGCCGATTGCCCCATATTACATGAAATGTGACCTGGAGAGGTATATGTCACGGTTTGCCAAGCATGTTCTCACAGCACACTGGGGAACTGAAACTGAAAGGCAGATATGTCCTACTTCAATAGAAGAAAATCTGGTGGAGACATTATTAGACTCTGGTGATACTACTGCGGTGCTCCCAGTACAGACACCTAAGGGAGCTGTAAAACATGACATTGTAGATAAGATCTTGCTACACAGTGTAATATTGGGCTGTGATTTTTTATCTGTTTTGGGAACTGTGGGGGGGGGGGGGGCATGGAAATGTGAATAAAGTAAATAATTTTAATATTTATTGTGAATTTGAGGGGGGTGCTGTTACCCCTATATCAGAGGTACCTGACAGCTTCCCACTAGTAGTCATGGTTGGGGAGCCAAAGACAACTTCCCCAATGGTTGAAATAGTATATAGTATATAGTATACAGTATACCAGTGGCCAGGGGAAATCTAGGGACCACATATGTCCAAATTACCAATTCAGTAAATGCATGTAAAATTGTAAATGTGATGCACGGGGTATCTCAAGAACCAGAAGTTAGAATGGTATATCCCCATTTTGCAGTATACCAGGACATACTGTATCATATGGGGAAGGAATGAGAGCTAGTTGTGCAGCAACTGGTGGTTTCACAATTTCACATAAAGATAGTCATGGGTCTGGTCCATTTTCGTGTGTTGGATGGTCACTCAGGGTTAGAAAAAACAAAAGAGAATTAAGCAGAATTTTTTCTGGTCCGGTTTTTACAAAGCAGTTGGGTATTGTAAATCTTGTCCTGATTCTCAAGTGAATACACCATATTTTTGAAGTCTGCAGGTACCCTTGCCTATAATCAAGGTCATTTTTAATAGAGTTCTTATGGATCTGCTTGGTTATGGACTGTTGAAGCCCACCAAGAGGCACCAGCATGTATTGGTAGTCATGGACCATGTCACCCAGTATCCAGAAGCAACCCCTCTCAACAACACATCCCTTATAGCAAAAGAGCTGTTACACATGTTTCCTATACTCCTTTCTTGTTAAAGGTCCAAACCAAAGCGCTATGACAGTTGATGAAAATTACTCACCCACCTCAGTGTACCAACCCCAAACGAATGGGCTGAAGAATGGTTTAAAATAACCCTGAAAGGTATGCTAAAAAAGTAATTGTTAAAGGAAATGTTAGCCCTTGGGGTTGTAAAGGAATCTAACAATGAGTGGTCCAGCCTTAAAGTGCTCATCCTTAAACTGGATGGCAGCCTGAGGTTCTTCAACGATTTCAGGAAACAAAATGAAATATCCAAATTTGATGCTTGTCCCAAAAGAAATTGATGCTTGTAATAAACAAAATGTGGTCCCATAGTTTAAAAAAAAAAACAGGTTAGAGCCTTTCTAGAGATTTTAGGATATTAAAATCTCTTGTTCTCTTTGCTGTGGGAATCTGCTGCTGTGTGAAAAGGTTGATCGCTGACAGAACACTAAAAAAGGTACAAGGGTTGACTGTTTTGGGAAACGATTTGGGGGGTGCCCGGTTAGTCAGGTAGTGAAGACTGCTGTGTTGCTGAGTAAAAATGTAGGACAAATCTGGTTGGACTGTTTCTGGGCCCTCCTGTCTTCTCCATGATTTACCACTGCCAATACCTGCCGCTTCTGTCTTCTGCAAAGACAGAAACAGTTTTGGGCATAGATACACTTTAAAGCTTTATGATATTTTAATACATAGTTGTTTTACATATAATTTAACAAAAAAAACTAGAACAAAGGTGACCCAAAAAGAAACTATTTTGAACAAAGGATTTGTTACCATCCTATTTTTCCATAAATATTTCTAGCGACATAATAGCAAAGTACATAAGGTAAAGTATCAGTATCTGTATTGCTGTAAGTAGAGTGATATAAGAAAGTGCTACTTAACCTTTGTTATCTCCCTTGCTGTGCTTTGACAGATAATATGCTGACAGAAATATTAATAAATACTTTGTCAACCTTTGATGGTAATTCCATAAACACAAGTAAAATCACTGGGCTAGAATTTAATGAAAATTGGGAAATCACATTAAAGATTTTTGATGGGTTGATGAGGGCAAATAGAGAGGTTAAGTGACTTGTAAAGACTGGCAGAAACCTGAGATTAAAATATTAATTACTCATGATTAATTTCACATTTCATTCATAAACCCAATGAAATTAAGCAGGCAGCTTTTTATTTCTCAGGGCTGCTAGGATATAGGTATGAGAGCTGCCATTGCTGATTGATTTTTGAAACGGTCATCCTTATCCATATTTCTGAAACTACGCGGTGCATCACCTACTGGAAACAAACACGTACATAACAAGCGTCAAATGATCAGTAATAGGAGTTTGCTATATTTTGTTTCAAAACTGTTCTACAATCCAAATAAGAAACTATTTTTTCGAGGTTAGTTTGGTAGAGAGCCGGACATTATCCACAGGGAGGAGTCATTGTGTATGACACGCCACGGAAAGGTCAATAGGCCAAAGAAAAGTTCAACTTAACCACTTCAACCCTTGGAAGGATTTACCCCCTTAATGACCAGGCCATTTTTTGCGATACGGCACTGCGCCGCTTTAACTGACAATTGCGCGGTCCTGCGATGCTGTACACAAACAAAATTTATGTGCTTTTTTTCCCCCCAAATAGAGCTTTCTTTTGGTGGTATTTGATCACCTCTGCGGTTTTTATTTTTTGCGCTTTAAACAAAAAAAGCGACAATTTTGAAAAAAAAAGCAATGGGGGGTTATTTACAAAAGGCAAATCCACTTTGCACTACAAGTGCAAAGTGCACTTGAAATTGCACTGAAAGTGCACTTGGAAGTGCAGATGCTGTAAATCTGAGGGGTAGATCTGAAATGAGGGGAAGCTCTGCTGATTTTATCATCCAATCATGTGCAGGCTAAAATGCTGTTTTTTATTTTCCTTGCACGTCCCCCTCGGATCTACAGCGACTGCACGTCCAAGTGCACTTTCAGTGAAATTTCAAGTGCACTTTGCACTTGTAGTTTGTACTTGTAGTGCAAAGTGGATTTATCTTTCATAAATAAACCCCAATATTTTTTACTTTTTGCTATAATAAATTTCCAAAAACAAATTCATCATCAGTTTAGGCCAATATGTATTCCTCTACATATTTTTGGTAAAAAAAATCACAATAAGCGTATATCGATTGGTTTGTGCAAAAGTTATAGCATATACAAAATAGGCAATATATTTATGGCATTTTTATTATTATTATTTTTTTTTTTTACTAGTAATAGCGGTGATCAACTATTTTTAGCGGGACTGCGACATTGCAGCGGACAGATCGGACACCTTTGACACTTTTTTGTGACCATTGATTTATACAGCGATCAGAGCTAAAAATAGCCACTGATTACTGTATAAATGTCACTGGCAGGGAAAGGGTTAACACTAGTGGGCGATCAAAGGGGTTAACTGTGTTCCCTAGGGAGGTGTTTCTAACTGTTCTGGGAGGGGACTGACAGGGAGTAGAGAGAGATCGCTGTTCCTGATCACTAGGAACAGCAGATCTCTCTCTACGTCCCTGACAGAACGGGGATCTGTCTGTTTATATTGACAGATCCCCGTTCTGGCTCTCCGAGGATCAATCACAGGTCGCCGGCAGACATCGCAGCCGCCGGTTAGGCGCTTCGGCTCCGGCGTCATGCCGTGGGCGTGCGTGCGCACCCACTATAGCTCTTAAAGCGGCCGACGTACACCTACAGCGATTCGCGCAGCCGTGCCAACCTACCGCAGTATAAAGACAGCGGCTGGTCAGCAAGAAGTTAATATCCAAAAGCTGGCACATCGTATGTTTTCTGTAAAATGCATTCACGTATTAGAAACAATGCAAAATATTGAGATTTTGGAAACAAAAGATGGTAAAAATTTTAAGACAATATGGAGATCAAGGAACAGCCTTGTACAATAACTGTGGCCTTATACATGATATATTTTGACCCAGATCATCCTTTTTGAAAGGAATGATCAGTGATGAAATTTACATAAATATAGGTCCACGTATAACCTGTAGGCTCGGTTCACACAGGGGCGACTTGTCAGGCGACCTAGTCGCCTGACAAGTCGCCTCCCGTTCTGTGCTACGGAACCATTCTAATAGGAGCGACGCAAGTCGCTCCGACTTAGAAAAAGGTTCCTGTAGTACTTTGGGGGCGACTTGCATAGACTTCTATGCAGAAGTCGTTTTGCAAGTCGCCTCGGAAGTCGTTTGCAGGTCGCCTCGCTGAGGCGACCTGCAAGTCGTGCCGCCCCTGTGTGAACCGGCACGTATAATAACGTAGGAGGGTGCCTGGAAATGCACACTTGGGATCCTTTCATTTGGCACAGACTGTGCAGACATCAGTGTAATCGTTGATATAATTTTTGATGCTGGGTCACCAATAGATGCTTAGAAAAATCGCTGCTCTCCCAGTCCGGTCTATGTTATTAACATGTGAGATGCCCCCAGCCTTAAGCCCCGTACACACGGGTCGAATGTCATGAGGCATTGGCTGGTTCAATAGAAACCAGACGGATTTGGACTGTGTTTACTGCAGCCATTTGGCAAGCTTCTGTCAAAGGTGCATTACCGAAAAAAGGTCTGCCGACCTGCTCCTGATCAGAGCTCTCAGCCAATGGCTGAGAGTGCTGACCTGAGTGTTCTGGCGGGGGGGGGGCTGGGTTGAACGAAAAAACTAGCTGTATGTACTAGGCTTTACACCACTCTACAAGCCATGCCCTCTCACATTTTTTGCCCCACACAATGGGGCTTAGTCATAGACTGGACACATGTTAACAACATAGACTGGACTGGGAGAGTGGTGATTTTTCTAAGCATACTTCCCACCTCTGGATGGTGATATTTTATGCCGGAAAATAATTCCTGAGCACCACAGGAACAATATATATCGTCCTTTTTTTGCTTAGAGCAGTACTACAAGTATAAGCGGGTCACCCATAGATCTTATATATAAGCTCAATCACCTTGCTGAAGCCACATTGACAAGCAGTTATAGCCTCAAGGCAGAACTCGGCGAAAGAGAGACTGGAAAATAAGTGGGTTCAAAGGGGTATCTTGTTGCCCCGAAAATGAGGAATCAGGAAGGGTCTTGCTCCAGGACCTCTAACTAAAGACAACTGCAGAGGGTAGAGGGCACTCTTTTGGTCAGCATGTCAAGAGAAATTCAACCAGAACAACACACCACAGCAGGTTTGATGGGAGTTGAGCTTTTGGATATAGTTGAGCTATTTGAATTTCCTATGGAGTATGTACAGTATATAGTGATAGGCTAAATGGCCCTTTCCAACTGAAGTTCCTCCTTGGCTAAACCTCATTGTTAGAAGCCCCCAGTTGTTTATAGTGTGTGTATTCTTCCCAGGAGAACATTTTCTACAGAGCAAAACAAACCACTGGTTTAGTTAGGGACACCTTGCTGGAAAAAGAACTGTGTACAGTAAATAATTTACTATATATATATATGTGTATTAACTAGGGTTACACCAATACTCTTTTTTTATCGGCGAGTACGAGTACCGATGCTTTCGGTCAAGTACTCACCGATACTTTGCAGTGCGATTTGAGCCCACACAAAATGAATGGGCTCAGATTGCACTGCATAGAATCGCATGTGCTTTGAACAGAAATGAGGTGAGATTTCAGTCCAATTTGTCATGCGGTTTCCTCCACCACTCCTGTGTGAACCCAGGCTTGCCATATGGATTTCAGCCTGCATTCACACAGGCTTTAAAATTTTCCGCGAACAAATGTCTGTTTTCCGAGCGCGTGTACACAAGTCCGTCGGACAAAAGTCCAAAGTACAAACACGCATGCTTGAACACTGTAAACTAGCGCTCGTAATGGAGAATTTACATTCGTGACGTGGCAAATTATGGAATCTCCAAATGCAGCGCACAATTCTCTTCTTCTTTAATGGGATAATAATGAAGCCGCTTTGCTGGTGATACTGATGGAGTTATTGCAAACAAACCTTCAAAGGCTTTTTTTTCTAGCGATATCAAGAATAATATTATTATGCTTTTTTTTTATTTGGGCAAGTTACCACAACACCATTATCCCGTAGTTTTTTAGATGAAAGCTACAACTATGTTGGTGTCCCTTGTCAATTTTACATTGTATTTTTTAAAATGTAACCGCCAAATCCCAAACTGTCATTTGAAGTAAAACACATAGCCAAGTATTATTCTCCACAATTTTATTTATTGTGCATTAAAAAAAAGAAAACAAATAAAATTAGACATGTTATCTGCCAATAGAACTTAATCAAAAAGTGCATTCTATGCATCCAAAAATATAGAAAATATACCAAATCAAATCATTATTCAACCAAAAAAGTAATGTCAAAGCAATAACTCCAAGGCCAATAATAAATAACACGTTATCTCCTCCGATTCCAAAACATGGCTGGTTGACGAACGGTCATTCAGAAACGAACTAAAAAGCACGAAATGAAAAGCGCTAAATGAAAAACGCAAAAGAAAAGCGCGAATCAACACTCACCAAACTTCTACTAACACGAAATTAGCAGAAGGAGCCCAAAGGGTGGCGCTAAAGAGCTGAAAAAACACATAGTACGTCTAGTACGTCACTACGTTCGTAATTATTGGCCAACAGTTGTGTGACCGTGTGTATGCAAGACAAGGTTGGGCCAACGCCCTTCAGACAAAATTCCACGGTTTTGTTGGCCAACAATCCGATCGTGTGTACAAGGCTTAAGAGTTTTTAATTAGTGACATTTCCCGCTGAAACCACCAATTGTGGAAGGGTGTTCCACATACTTACCGCAGAATTTAAAATCCTGCATTTGGACATGCAGCACGCAGAGGGGAATTCATTAAAATTGGAGCAGTTAAAATCTGGAGCAGCTGTGCATGTCAACCAATCAACTTCTATTTTCAGCTTGTTCAGATAAGCTTCGGAAATGAAAGCTATAAATGGATTGGTTGCCATGCATGGCTGCTCCGGATTCTGGCTGCTCCAGTTTCGATCAATTCCCCCACCTAGAATAGCCTGTATTTTTTAATATGGAAAACA
Source organism: Aquarana catesbeiana (assembly GCF_042186555.1). Classification (NCBI taxonomy): domain Eukaryota; kingdom Metazoa; phylum Chordata; class Amphibia; order Anura; family Ranidae; genus Aquarana; species Aquarana catesbeiana. The sequence goes on from NC_133324.1 coordinate 71,484,085, forward strand.
TGTTGCTAAACACATTGAATTATTTTTTGAACAAGGCGGGCTGCAAAATGTTACTGAGATGCTTCATTATTGAGGAAGGTTCTGTAAACTCTCTGGAATCGATGCACTCACTGAATTCTTTAATGACATTAGGCCATTTCAGCAAGTGTCAACTTACCACCCAATCAAGCTTCCATAAAAGCCTGCAAATTGTAAAGCCGCTTGTATCGCTTGAAGGTTCCGTAGTGTCTTACCCCTCCCTTGTGTCCATTAAATGCCTATTTTTTTCTTAATTGCTTATGCAAGCCAATCAATAATTTCTCACAGTTTCATTTCTCACGTCTAATTTTCCATGAATTATGCATTGATGCCATAGTGAAATGTATGTAAAGCGAAGGCTCGCTACTACTGCCTTTATTCATGTTTCTCACCCCTTAACCCTATAATTGCGTTGAAAGGCCTCTTATTGCTATTTGATAACTATTTGCTAAAATGGATGTTTTTTTTTTCCATATATTTTTCAAAATCCATTAAAATCTTTTTATAAAAGTGCTTTATAAATTAAAAGATCAGAATCAAGTCACAACACAGAAAATGCTAAAGTATGTGAATAACATTCGACACACTTTATTGCATTACAATATTTGTTGAGTTTTGTTTCATGGCAAAGATACCAAATGCAAATTATAAATCGGCAGAATGGAGGAAAGGATCATTTTCTAACCACAGTTGACTTCAGATACTGCCAACTGCCACTTTTCTTGGAAACTTGTACTGAAACAAAAACGTAAGGTTGTCATTTTTTTTTTTTTTTTACCGAGTTAATCGCCTGGCTGTTTCTGGCTTCAGTACCTTCTGAGCTATCTAGCATGCGAAATTAGGAAAGTCAAAACCAAGTCAGAACTTATGATATATATATTTACTCAAGCAAAGTGTGATTGGGAGGGCTTATAAGTTTTTGGGGGGCCACTCTGGGAATTTTTACAGCCCAAGGAAAACCGAGTTAGACATACAGGGTTCATTTCAGTGCTGGCCAGGATGACTAAAAGCACGGAAGGCAATAAGGCAGGAAAACAATTTCTCCTGGCTGCAAAGCCTATAAAGGGGATCTGTGAGTAGTGACAACTGTTATGAAGTCTCCTCCTGTGCATCCGACATCAGGTGGTCTTGACAGGAAATGTCTCAGGGGGGTACAGGGTCAGGGTCAACAACAACCTCTGCAATTTTAAAAGAGAAGTAGGGTCAAAGCTCTTTTGGCCCTACTTCTCCTGTAGGTCACAGAAGTTCATTCTGCATTCCTGTGACCCTGTCAGAAACCATGAAATCAGGCAGAGACAGAAGTATAGTTAAATCACGCTTGTTTAATAATAAAAGTAAAAAGAACAAACCTAGTCAAATCATAGCCAAAGTTCAGTAACTGGTAAGGATAGTCAGCCAAGCAAGAAGTCAGGGATCAATGTAGTGGGGCAGCAAGCAGGATCTGGAGCCAGAAGGGATGTCAGCAAAGCAAGTCTTGAACAGGAATGCAGGAGATAGTTTCTGTGATGTTGACCAAGGAGAAGGCAGAGATCCTCTGGACTGGACGGCTTAAGTAGGCAGGACTGACAAGCAGGATATCATCAACAACTGAGTGACTGTGGAGAGATAGGAGTTGGCAATTAGCAGACAGCTGAGCGGCCAGCTCAGAGAAGGAAGGGCTGAGCCCAGCCCTGACAGACCCGTATTCAGCTGACAGCAGGCTGATATCACTCTCCTCCGGTCCAGATTCTAGCAGGATCCTGACTTGAATGTTGGGATCCACCCAGACACCTGACCGATAAGCTTGCTCAGCCTCTCAGCACGCCGCTGAGATCCTGAGCCAGTTGCTCCCGTCCCCTCCACAGCTCAGTGCTCCAGTGAGTGCTGGAAGGGCAGAGCAGAGAGCCGGTGATTGCTCACTGAAGACGGAGAACTGAGCAGTCAGTGACTGTTGATCGCTCATTTCACAGTGTAGAAGCAGCGGGGGAAAGATGCCACTTCGGAGCGATGCTGTATACACCTAGGTGAGTATGTGTGTTTGTTTTTTTCAAAGCCTACACTTCTCTCTTAACCACTTCCCACTTGTAGGACGTCATCTGCAGGCATCATTCAGATATTTTATTTTTCAGCAGGCGATTCCCTGCAAAGTAATAGCCATCATAATGGCTGTTTAGCTGCTTGATTGCTTTTACAGCTGGCTTTTACAGGCGCCCTCCGGTGCTTCTCCTGGCTCGCCTGTGCGATCGGTGAGCCAGAGAATGGCGGTTTACCATAGAGCTGGCCGTGGACTAGATGGTCCCCGGCAATCTCTATGACCCTCGGTGGCCGGAAGCAAGATCACTTCCGTATGGATGCTGTTATTTTTTGCTGGGAAGCCTTTTTTTTTTATCTCAGGCTTTCCAGCATAGACCCCAGATCTCTTTGTAAAGAGGACCTGTCATGCCCTATTCCTGTAATAGGAATAAAAGTAATAAAAAAAAATGTAATGGGAAAGTGTAACAATTTAAAAAAAAAATAAACAATTAAAAAAAAATGTTTTTTTAAAGCACAGCCGTCCGATCGTGCTTGCACGCAGAAGCCAACACATACATAGGTCACGCCCGCATATGTAAACTGCAATCAAACCTCACATGTGAGGTATCGCCGCAAACATTAGAGCGAGAGCAGAAATTCTAGTACTAGCCCTCCTCTGTAACGCTAAACTGGTAACCTGTGAAAATGTTTAAAGCGTAGCCTATGGAGATTTTTAAGTACCAAAGTTTGCCATTACTCCAGGAGTGTGCGCAATTTTAAAGCGTGACATGTCCGGTATATATTTACTCGGTGAAAAAAAAAGAGGAGGGAAAGGCCGGAGGCCAGGTGGGACTTTGAATGAGGCAGTAGACAGATTGGAGTAAAATAAAAATGTGTACAAATTTATTGGTGGAAAATTCTGGATATACAACACATGTAAAAGTGCATGCGCACAAGCCATAGCCTACATGAATGCATATGTATACAGACAGTTAAAAATAGTATGTCTAACCATATATAACTGTAGCAGATGTACACTGTACAATAAATACATATATCTATACTGGGGAGCACAAAACACATGATATAAAAAGTGAGTATGAAAATAAAATAATGAGGTGCATCAAAACATTAATAACTGTCAAATCCAATTAAAAGCCCAGTGGCTGCATCCTTGGTGACCGACGCGTTTCTGTGAATACACTTCTTCAGGGGCGGATGCTACAGGATTTCTGAAATTACAAAGTATGAAGCCATCAAGGAATAGAAATAAATACAACCAGAAAGGACGATATGTCAATTTCTGGGTACTCACGATGTCACCAGACTGTGGTGCAGGGCAGGGACTGGGCGGGGAAAAAGCTGTCTACTGCCTCATTCAAAGTCCCACCTGGCCTCCGGCCTTTCCCTCCTCTTTTTCTTGCATTCGGGATGGAGGCACAGCCCCACGCCTCATATAAAGTCCCAAACCTTTTCCATTAAACTCTTACAGGGATGGAGGCAGTAGACAGTTGCTAGGCAGTTTTCCCCTGCTGGCTCTAATTGGGGTTTTTTATGTGTGGGAGTGTACCTTATGGTCCACACACATATTTGTGTGCAACCACATGTTGCTCCAATTTTGGGCGCACCTTACACAATCTAGCATGGTGGCTGGGTTCTGGGCTTCGGGCTGTTTCTTTTCCCGGAGCTGCGATGCGCTCTGCGTGCCTTCCCCATCCCCCCCACGTCCGCCCCTTTGCTTTGGGCTGGTTTGGTGTGGGGGATCGGGCGGGTGCACACATCGCATCGGCGCCACGCAGTGCTCCCGCACATGACGTCACCAGCTGGCGCCGTTGTGCGGGCGCATAGTTTTCCATCTGATGTCGGCGTAGCTGTACGCAGTGACGTCAGTCTGGGCGGGTCCCTGCCGTGAGCAGGGATCCCCGCCCCACGTACCGCCGGCCTGTCAGCGTGACGTCGGTGGCAATCACCGGCGCGGCCGGGACGCATATTAGGCGTCACCCCAGGCACATTTTTTCCTCCTCTGCTCTCCACAACAGAACAGACGCCATAGCGTTGGTCAGCCTCGTTTTTAAGCACCTCAAGGTAACACTCTGTGAATATAGTACTACCTTCTACTCCCCTTACTCTTCAATGTCAGTACTGTGACCTTCTCTATGGATTCCATCATCCACTTTAGGTCCACCATTCCACCCATGATTGGCTATGTTTTGCAGAGGATGCTTGTGTTTTGGGGATGATGCCGATATGTGCCTGTCTTGCGCTGGATTGCCTGCCACCCCAGCTCCGGGGGAGAGCTTTTCCCTGCCCAGTCCCTGCCCTGCACCACAGTCTGGTGACATCGTGAGTACCCAGAAATTGACATATCGTCCTTTCTGGTTGTATTTATTTCTATTCCTTGATGGCTTCATACTTTGTAATTTCAGAAATCCTGTAGCATCCGCCCCTGAAGAAGTGTATTCACAGAAACGCGTCGGTCACCAAGGATGCAGCCACTGGGCTTTTAATTGGATTTGACAGTTATTAATGTTTTGATGCACCTCATTATTTTATTTTCATACTCACTTTTTATATCATGTGTTTTGTGCTCCCCAGTATAGATATATGTATTTATTGTACAGTGTACATCTGCTACAGTTATATATGGTTAGACATACTATTTTTGACTGTCTGTATACATATGCATTCATGTAGGCTATGGCTTGTGCGCATGCACTTTTACATGTGTTGTATATCCAGAATTTTCCACCAATAAATTTGTACACATCTTTATTTTACTCCAATCTGTCTACTGCCTCATTCAAAGTCCCACCTGGCCTCCGGCCTTTCCCTCCTCTTTTTCTTGCATTCGGGATGGAGGCACAGCCCCACGCCTCATATAAAGTCCCAAACCTTTTCCATTAAAATATTTACTCGGTGTGACATAATCGTTCACATTATACAAAGAAATTGGGCTAACTTTAGTGTGTTTTTTTTTGTTTTGTTTTATTCATAAAAGTGCTTTTTTTCCCAAAATATTGCGTTTGAAAAATTCCTGCCCAAATACCATGGGACATAAAAAATTGCAATGACTGCCATTTTATTCAATAGGGTCTCTGCTAAAAAAAAATATATATAACATTTGGGAGGGGGGTTTCTGAGTAATTTTCTAACAAGAAAATTATGGTTTTTACTGGTAGGAGAAAAATACCCAAAGACATTTTGGTAGGTAAATTGGCCCTAGTATGTATGAATATGAGTTAGGGACCTTAGATTGTAAGCTCCTTGAGGGTACGGACTGATGTAAATGTATAATATATATGTAAAGCGCCGTGTAAATTGACAGCGCTATATAAGTACCTGAAATAATAATAATAGGACAAATGAGCTGACCCCCAACCCTATATGCAGTACAAACCATACTCATAGTAATTCCTCTCTACACTATATATTTTTAGTATATACATGTTAGTATTTATTTAGTTGTTTATCTACATATGATTTTAGGCCTTTTTGGCCATTTCTTGAATAGAACCATACACCAAAGATCTCCTTTCATGACATGCGGTTCAATCAAAGCCCAAGTTTAGCAAAGTTGTTTTAGATACATCATTGAATGGTTAGAGTCTCTGTTGGGTTTTATTGCTGTCTTTGTACTATTGGGGAAATTTTCCCTCACTTCCTATGAGGAAAGGAAGGACAGGCAAATCTCTTCACTAGGAAAAATACATTTAATTAGAGCTATAGTTAGAACCTCGGACAGTGTTTTTATTGGCCCACTGGCATTCTTTTTTGGCCCACTGGCAATCTCAACCTCCATTTTCCTGTACAAGCATCACAGAGATAGGAAAGAAGGCTAAATCTTCTCATAGGGTCATAGACAGAACAAAAACATGGGTGAAATATTTAACGTTTCTCCGCTCAAAACAAAAAAAAATGTGGTCTGGAGTTTTTAATATTAACAGTAATACATAAAAAATTGTCTTCTGCATTTTTTTGTTCTAAACGTTCTTATTTTATTAAATATCACAAGTTAAAGAAGATTGTGATATTATTGTTTTGTGTTTTTTTTTTTTAAATATTCCCTACTTAAAGTTCCTAACTATGTAGCATCCCCTGACACAAGTAACGGGGAGAAATGATTATGGTATTCAAATAACATAATAATTTCACTGAAACACTAACACAGACAGATCATATCAAATGGCTCGTACATCACGGTAATGTACATTACGAATTAGCACAGAATAATTACACTGATGTTTCTGCAGGGTGGAGAAGTCTTTTGGTCTTGGGTTCATTAGCATGATAAATAGCTGGTTAGAGATACATTTGTATGACTTCTACTTAGTCTCCAATGAATGTGTTTTACAGAAAACAAACTAAGCACAGAGCAGGTCTACTAGGAGCTATTCACAATATAAGGGCAGAGTTTAACTATTGCCTATTTCTTTTGTTTTGTCTTTGGGTTTACCCAAGTCGTAATTACACTAATTTATAAAGTTTTCTAAATTCTGAAATTAAAAATGTGCCATTAGTGGTCCCACAAACATGCCAGAAATGCAACAAATTTAGTAGATAAGTCTTAGGCCCTGTTCACAAATGAGTGATTTGGAGCACGATTTGAAACCCCACCAGAAGCACTTCAACACTTCTTCCTTATAGTCAGTGGTGCCTAGCTTGAGCACTTAAAGCTTGAGGCATGTCATTTTAAAATATACATCATGATCTTCTTTTGGGGCGGAGTCGCAAATTTTGACCCCAATAGCTTTTAATGGGGACACCATTGGCTAAAAATAAAAAAAACAAATTGCTCAAGCCTTAACACACATGCAAAAATGTACAAATGTTTAAAAGAACTCCCCAAAAATGACCAAAGATGCTCAACTCAAGCATGAATGGGTGCCTTAAATTAAAAATAAATATCTAAAAGAAAACTGTATCATAACACTTCCAGATTATAAGTAGCCTGGGAAGCATTCTACCTTCCTGGTGTATCCTGGGAGACTAATTTAATCAGACCCTTCTCCTAATCTGTGCAGCCCTCCTCCTTAAGTCGGCCATAGATGGTTCAAAACCATGTGAGATTCGAACCAAGTATGAGCAGGCTGATTGTACCCAAGTTGACTGATTGATCAAATTGAGTACAACTAGCCTGCCAGATTTTTCATATGATTAGCCGTAAGCAATAATCACAGTTTGAGAACACAATAGCTCCGCAGGAGGGATTCCCCCATCAACATTGGCTGCAGGAAAGAAAAACGCACCATCTATGACCAGCTTTAACTTCACAGAAAGCAGTCTCTCATAAAGAAGTGCCTGATATTTTTTATTCATTTTTTCCTGGTCTTTGCTCTACTAAACTGAATGCATAATCCAGAAGAAATTACACCATATGCCCATCACACCTATATCAGTTTGGTGAACATCCCATTCTAAAACCACGGACATTAATAGAATTTGCATCCCCCTTCCCTTGCAGCTATAACAGGCTCCACTCCTCTGGGAAGGCTTTCTTTAAGTTTTTGGAGCATGTCTATGGGGATTTGTGTCGATTCAGCCAAAGGAGCATTTGTGAGGTCAGGTACTGATGTTGGATGAGAAGACGTGGTTCACAGTCTAGGTTCCAATTCATCTCAAAGATGTTGAGTAGAGTTGAGGTCAAGACTTTGTGCAGGCCACTCAAGTTCCTCCACACCAAACTCATCAAACAATATTTTTATGGAGTTGGCGTTGTGCACAGAAGCACAATCATGCTTGGACAGAAAAAGGGATGTCTCCAGACTGTTGCTACAAGGTTGGAATCACACAACTGTATTACCAGGACGCTTCACTGAAAACACCTTAATTCAAAAATGTATGATGGTTTTAGTCCACAAACGTATGGGTTATGCCGCGCACACACGGTCGGATTTTTCGACAACAAAGGTCCGACGGTCTTTCCAACAGACTTTCGACGGAGCTACGACGGACTTTCTAACTAACAGACTGGCCTACACACGATCACACCAAAGTCCGACGGATTCGTACGTGATGACGTATGACCGAACTAAAATAAGGAAGTTGATAGCCAGTAGTCAATAGCTGCCCTAGCGTCGGTTTTTGTCTGTCGGACTAGCATACAGACTCAAATCCGTCGGAAAGATGTGAAGCATGTTCCAAATCTAAAGTCCGTCAGATTTTCGACCGAAAAAGTCCGCTGCAGGTCCGATGAAGCCCACACACGGTCGAATTGTCCGCCAGACTCGGTCCGTCAGACCAGTCCGGTCGAAAAGTCCGCTCGTGTGTATGCGACATTAGAAGTACAACCAGTATTAATCAGTCAGGCAGTAGAATGGTAGTTTTTTCAAAGGTGTATCTCTATACAGCTTCCTCTGCATCTCTATAGCAGGTAGAAAACTAAGAGCACAACTAAAATACACATGTGTGAACTGCTTTGCCTGCTAAGGGACTTGTAATTGATTTCACTTTTCTTCCCAATCAGGCAATACAGCCTGGTCATGAACCTACCAGAGCCTGCTGATTGGACAAAGTTGGAGCATGTCTCATCAAAGTCATCATTCTGCTTTCTCCTTCTATCATATGGTTATCAATTTTATTTTGACAGTACTGTGCAATGGAAGAGAGCCCAATTGTACATCTGCATGTTTTGTGTTTTTTTTTTAATTGGAAATGTTTCAGAATACCCTCTTGCTGCTTTCTGCCCTCACACTGCAGTGGTCGGATGGCAATACGTGGTCCGAATCGTTAATGGGCAGGCTGAATGTACCAAGTTGATCGATCGATCAACTTTGGTACAACCAGCCTGCCAGATTCTCTTGCGATCATCACTAGCGGCTGCTATGGACTTTAGCGATAATCACTGTCTTCTCCCAGCGAGGATGGCTTCCCCCGCCGTGAGAAGACAATGGCCCGGCAGGAGGGATTCACTTTCTTTATTGATGGGGGAATCTGGAGAATTTCTTTCCTGCAACCCATGGTTGCTCCGTGTATGGCTGGCCTTAGAATGCATAGTCATATTTAGACACCTTGTACAACTGCTGTAACAGAAAAGTTTAAATGAGACAAAAAAATGAGGGTTGTTAGTACAATGTCTATGTGACTGCATATTTCTATTTCTGTTACATCAGTTGGGCTTTAAAGAGTATGTAAACCCAGCATTTCATATTTCTGATATGCACCTGTTGTACCAACAAAGTCTCCTGTTCTCTTTGCATTGCTTCCTTTGTGTAAAATCCCTGGTGTTCCTGCCAGTCCCTCTGCTTTCCTAATAAAAACTGACCACACTAATCAGGAGAACACAAAGTGGTCAGTTTACTAGCTGTGCTAGGAACTCAGCCTGCTCTCCTCCAATGATCAGACTTGTCCTGTCACCCGCCGCCCCCCTGCACAGCCTATCACTGGGAAGCTCAGTGTGCTGCTGCTTCTCCTTCCCTAGCTCTTATGCAGCTGAGAACAGAGGGAATTTGATCAAAAAAATAGATACAAAGAATTGATATTTTTTTGTATATCAATACACAAATGTTTTGCCTTTCATTTCAATTTTAAACTGATGGGGTTGTTTTACAAGGTGATCGTTTGCAATCATTTTACGTGTATTTATTTTGCAGCTTTGCAGATTAAAGTGATTGTAAACCCTCACTTCATAAAACAACCCATTCAGTTTAAAATACAAATGAAAGGAAAAACATGTGTATGTAGATATTAAAAAAACATTATAAATACCTTTTTTCCCTTTTTGATAAGTGATCACATTCCGCACATTCCCTATGTTTTCAGCTGCATAAGAGCTGGGGGGGAAGAGAAACAGCAGCACACTGATCTTCCCAGTGAATGGCTGTGCAGGAGGGAGGAGTGTGTCAGGACAAGTGTGATCATTGGAGGAGAGTAGGCTACATTCCCAGCATAGCTAAAGAACTGACCACTCGGTGCTTTTTTGCTTAGTGTGGTCAGTTTTTCATTATGAAAGCAGAGGGACTGCCAGGAACACCAGGGATTTCACACAAAGGAAGCAATACAAAGAGAACAGAATACTTTTTTCTTTTTTTTTTTATACAAGTACGTGGTACAGCAGGCACATATCAGAAATGTGAAATGTTGGGCTTACATATTTTTAAAAATATTCGTATAATTTAAAATATGATAATATGTGAGCTTAACTTATAGAAGTCTTGAGTTACACATGCCGGTTTCTAAAAATGAGGAAGCCTTTCACACTGTGGCATTCACAGCCTGCATCCTGCCGTTGTGCAATGTAACATGTAAACATCTGGTTCGTCTAGACACTGCCGCCAATGACATCTGTGCCCATCTTTTATTGTAACTTGCATTTTCCTTTTGAAAAAATAAATTCTAGCTGGATATGTTTAATAACACAAGCTCCCTGAGTGTTTAGTCTGACTTTGCTGCTTGTAGACTATTTCCCATTTACAGTTTAAGACACAAAATTATTTTATGTCTGGCCGGACAAGAGAGTGGCAAAGCCCTATGATTTCAGTCCTGCTATCAAAGGAGACAGCTGCTGTCCTGGTATTCAGTGTACCGGGCATGGAGCCAAGGGCATCTAGACAGAACTTTAAGGAACTCGGGACAACAAGCTCCCAAATGACAATCAGCAGAAGTTGATTTTTACATTGATCTTAAGTAAAGCACTGTGTTACATGTAGGGAGACTTCAGACAGTTCTTCATGGGAAAGTTAAGGGGCAGCCAAAGTTGAGGGAGAGTCTCCATTGTGAATGCCATAAGGTCTGTGGTAGGAACTAAAGCATAGTGAACTGGTGTAGGAGAAAATGCCTAAGGGTTGATTTACTAGAGGCAGAGTGCAGTTGCACTCTGCAAAAGCAGCTGTTCCCGAGCTTAGTAAATGAGCAAAAGCTCTGCTGACTTCCATCATCCAATCATGTGCAAGTGTAGCACACTTGGTTGCTAACCAATTTAGTTTGCTAGGTAGTAATTGTCCTGGCCAATTGTTAGGAGATCCGCTGATTAATTCTGGAACTGCTGCACTTTTCTCTTCTGTCATTAGGTGGCATTGTAGCTACTGATATTAGATAGACAAGGGCAAAGCAAGAACAGGTTATGGATGGATGGGGTGTCTCAGCCAATGGGCAGGGGTTTCTTTAAGCCCCTTGGCCTGCTGGGAGAGACTATTTATTTGGATAGATATAGGTGATCGGGGTTCTGTGCCACCTGGACAGCTGTCTGGGTGGATGTGTGCTATGAGTTCCATGAAGCATGAGGCCTATCCCGGGGACATCTGGCTGCTAGGCTGCCTAAGGCCTATCCGGGAGCAGGAGAAGCAGTGTAGGGTTGGGACTGCGGAATTGGAGTCCAACCGATTTGAAAAGGTTCAGCCGGATGGGGAACTGTTTGAGGTCGGAGGTGGAGGGGAAGCTGTCACCACTAAGGGACCAACCACCTTGTTACCGGAGACTACTGTGAGTAAGCTGAAGCCAAGTGCCAAGTCAGGGACCCAGCAGAATAGCGGGGGTGACGCTTAAGGAGTATACAGTGGGATAGCTGTGGAAGAGCTCAAGGGATCCAGTGACGACTGGGATCTGGAAGTCTAGTAAGAGACTGGGAGCTCAGTGAGTGAAGATCTACAGTGGGATACTGTGAGATAAGTAAAGGACTGTTCTGTGTTATCAAGAGTTATGTACAACTACCGTTAGTGACTGTTACAAGACTAGTTGCCCTAGGAGACAGCGGTCCTACCTATACAGATGTGGCATCCGGCTGGAGGCCTTTCCCTGTATAGCTGTCTACCTATAGAAGTCCCGGAGTCTGCCAATTATCATGGCATCTTCTCAAAGGTGTCCTGGCCCTAACCCGCTCTCCCCCAGTTCCGTTAAGAGACAAAAAATCTCTTGTTAGCATTCAAAAAGTGACTGGCGCCCATCATTCTTCTTGCATCACACCTACCATGCTTGGTAACCCACTCTACAAGGAAGGATGTCAGCTCTCCCTAACCCTTGAGATCACTATTATGCCTCTTGGCCCCCGGGACCTTGCTACACAAACAAAAATGCATTTTTTTCCTTGTGCATGATTTTTAAAAAGTGAAGCTTTACCTCATTTACTAAGCTCTGGAGAAACTGCATTTGCAGAGTGCACATTCTATTTACCTTTAGTAAATCAACCCCACATTTTTGATTTGGGAAAGTGATAACATGATAGGAAATACAAGAGTATACTTAGGGGACCATTTATTCATGTTTCCAACCAAGGTTTACACGTTTTAATTTGAAAAATGTGTGCATTTCCCCCTACTTCTCATACCCAACTTTTCCACCTTACCCTCGTTTATTTTTCCAGCATCTCTTCATTTCTCTTTTCCTTTATTTATCTTTCTTTCTCCTTTCTCACAGCCAAAGCCTAAAGTTCCCTCTAACGTGTAGTAGGCAGCCATGTAGTCTTTCATCTCAACTTATGGGCATACCAGTAGATATCTTGTGACATAGCCCTTTAGCTGTGTCTTGTGCATGCCTGTCTCAAACATTGCAATGCAGTCCAATATACTGTTAGCCCACGTTCACATCGGGTCGTTTTGAAATGCGATTTGACATGTCAAATCACCAGCTATTGTCGGCAACAGCACTGTCTGAATCGTTGCAACGCCGACTTTACGGTGCCGCACCAATTTCCAAAAGTAGTTCCTGAGTAGTGCATGAACCCATGCAGATGTCTGTCAAATCGCCTCCGAAGTCGAACTGCATTGCCGGATTTCAGCTGAACTCGCACGATTTCAAACCTGCCCCCAATGTCAACCTGGGCTTAGAAACTGCAGGGACTGATCTAGCTGTGGAGAGGGGTGGACAATCGGGTAAGTACATCTTTTTTTTGTTCCCCTGGATCTACACAAGCAATGAACCCTTCCAGTGCAGGCACAGCCTCAATCCAAGAGATAATTCTGAGGTGTCCAGAGTTGGGCTTTAAACATTTGCTATTTACATGCATTTTATCCTTACACATTGTATGTTGAGCCATTGGGCTCATGCTGTCATTTTACATCTCCTTCTTATAAAACTTCGGTAAAAGGAAAAATGTCTGATTACTGGGTGAACGTAGTGAGAAGAGCTTACAAGCTAAGGTCGCCAACTCACATTCATATCTACATGTACTAGGGCCAATTTACCTACCAGCATGTTATTGGAGTGTGGAAGAAACCCACACAAGCACAGGGAGAACACGCAATCTCCAGCCATTTAGTGCTGTGGTTAGGGCTCAAACCGACGACCCTAGTTTTGCTAAGCGAAAGTGGTATCCACATAGTCACTGTTCTGTCCAATACAAAGGTCTTGGTATTAAGACACAGTTTATGGGTGTTGTGTAAAGCCATAAAGTAGAAATACCCACCAATACACCAAAATGACGTAAGCATCTTTCCTTTTTTTCACAGAAGAAGAAAAATTATCACAAGCTATGAATTATGCATAGTTACATAGTTACATAGTAGGTGAAGTTGAAAAAAGACACAAGTCCATCAAGTCCAACCTATGTGTGTGATTATGTGCCAGTATTGCATTATATATCCCTGTATGTTGCGGTCATTCAGGTGCTTATCTAATAGTTTCTTGAAGCTATCAATGCTCCCCGCTGAGACCACCGCCTGTGGAAGGGAATTCCGCATCCTTGCCGCTCTTACAGTAAAGAATCCTCTACGTAGTTTAAGGTTAAACCTCTTTTCTTCTAATTTTAATGAGTAGCCACGAGTCTTGTTAAACTCTCTTCTGCGAAAAAGTTTTATCCCTATTGTGGGGTCACCAGTACGGTATTTGTAAATTGAAATAATATCCGTTCTCCAGAGAGAATAAGTTCAGTGCTCGCAACCTTTCCTTATAACTAAGATCCTCCAGACCCTTTATTAGCTTTGTTGCCCTTCTTTGTACTCGCTCCATTTCCAGTACATCCTTCCTGAGGACTGGTGCCCAGAACTGGACAGCATACTCCGGGTGCGGCCAGATCAGAGTCTTGTAGAGCGGGAGAATTATCGTTTTATCTCTGGAGTTGATCCCCCTTTTAATGCATGCCAATATTCTGTTTGCTTTGTTAGCAGCAGCTTGGCATTGCATGCCATTGCTGAGCCTATCATCTACTAGGACCCCCAGGTCCTTTTCCATCCTAGATTCCCCCAGAGGTTCTCCCCCCAGTGTATAGATTGCATTTATATTTTTGCTACCCAAATACATTATTTTACATTTTTCTACATTGAACCTCATTTGCCATGTAGTCGCCCACCCCATTAATTTGTTCAGGTCTTTTTGCAAGGTTTCCACATCCTGCGGAGAAGTTATTGCCCTGCTTAGCATCGTCCGCAAATACAGAGATTGAACTGTTTATCCCATCCTCCAGATCGTTTATGAACAAATTAAATAGGATTGGTCCCGGCACAGAACCCTGGGGAACCCCACTACCCACCCCTGACCATTCCGAGTACTCCCCATTTATCACCACCCTCTGAACTCGCTCTTATAGCCAGTTTTCAATCCATGTACTCACCCTATGGTCCATGCCAACGGACCTTATTTTGTACAGTAAACGTTTATGGGGAACTGTGTCAAATGCTTTTGCAAAATCCAGATACACCATGTCTACGGGCCTTCCTTTATCTAGATGGCAACTCACCTCCTCATAGAAGATTAATAGATTGGTTTGGCAAGAACGATTGTTCATGAATCCATGCTGATTACTGCTAATGATACCGTTCTCATTACTAAAATCTTGTATATAGTCCCTTATCATCCCCTCCAAGAGTTTACATACTATTGATGTTAGGCTAACTGGTCTGTAATTCCCAGGGATGTATTTTGGGCCCTTTTTAAATATTGGTGCTACATTGGCTTATGCTTTGTTTATAGCTTTGGGTGGTGGTGTTTTGCGTCGTCTTGAGGAGTATGTTAGATTAATTTAAAAGTATATGTTAGTAACAAGATGCAACTATAAGTATCCCTTTGGTTGGAAAAATTGTATTTTCTTGTGACCTGTAGGGAAAAGCAACACGATTTAGGGTGTCCTGTAGTGCCACTAAGTAGAAATGCCCACCACCAACACACCAAAATGATGTAAGAATTTTTTTTCCTTTTTACATAGTAGGAAAGGGCATGAATTATATTTTGTTGGTAGGTTTAGGTGGAGGTGTTTTTGGGCAATCATCATACTAAATCTGTTATAGTGTTTTTTATGAGTGTGTTTCACTATATTGGTGTCTGCTCATGGAGAAGTGATCATCTATTTACTACACAGGGAGTCTCTGATTTCTGATGATTTTATAGCAGTTTTGTTATCACAGGAGGCCCTGTTGGTTGGCTCGGGTTAATTGTGTGCATTCAGGCAGACATCCCTTGTTGGTAATCTTTGCTGACTATATCATAACTTCATCCTGACAATTATATCCCTCCAAACTTGAGTAAGTGACAACATGCCTATGAAACATGTCAAGAAAATTCACTTTGCTGCCTCAAAACGTGCCATTTAGTTTTTTGCTGAAAGTAATGGCTTTCCTCTGGCCACTCTGCCATAAAGCCCAACTCTGTGGAGGGTACGGCTTATTGTCGTCCTAGGTACAGATACTCCAGTCTCTGCTGTGGAACTCTGCAGCTCCTCCAGGGTTACCTTAGGTCTCTGTGCTGCCTCTCCGATTAATGCCCTTCTTGCCCGGTCCGTGAGTTTTGGTGTGTGGCCGTCTCTTGGCAGGTTTGCTGTTGTGCCATGTTCTTTCCATTTGGTTATGATAGATTTGATGATGCTCCTAGGGATCATCAAAGATTTGGATATTTTTTTTATAACCTAACCCTGACTTGTACTTCTCAACAACATTGTCCCTTACTTGTTTGGAGAGTTCCTTGGTCTTCATGGCAGTGTTTAGTTAGTGGTGCCTCTAGTTTAGGTGTTGCAGCCTCTGGGGCCTTTCAGAAAGGTTTATGTGTAATGACAGATCATGTGACACTTAGATTGCAGACAGGTGGACATCATTTCACTAATTATGTGACTTCTGTAGGTAATTGGTTGCACCAGAGCTTTTCATGGGCTTCATAACAAAGGGGGATAATACATACGCACATGCCAATTATCAGTTTTTTATTTCTGAAAAATAGTTTTATGTATATATTTTTCCTTCACCAACTTAGACTATTGTGTTCTGATCCATCACATATAATTTAGATTACAAAAACATTGAACTAAAGGCTGTAATGTAACAAAATAGGTAAAAAGACAAGGGGGTGAATACTTTTGCAAGGCATTGTATATATATATATATATATATATATATATATATATATATATATATATATATATATATATAGATATAGATATATCCACACACACTGAAGCAGAAAGCAATATACATTGGCCCAGAAGTGCATCTGTACACAGGAAGTAGGTGCGTGTTTTGAGGCTAAATCATTTAGACATACACACATGACCCACACAAACACCACCCCATGTAAAAATAAATCAAAAATTATCTTAATTTGCCAAGGATCATCTCTTCCTCAGGGAACAGTGAGCGGGGCATGGTGGTGGGAATAAATTAGCAGCAGTACAAGAAACTTCCTGGAGGGGCGTGATGTCATTCCTGTGTGCTGGCCACCGCTTCCGTGAACCAGATATGTACATACACTGCGGTCGCGCATCTAGATGCAGAAACCCAATTTTTATGGAAATTAATAGTAAAGCAGATGCAGATTTCCAGGACTGGACTAACAAATGTTTATAATGAAAGGCAACTGGTGTTTTCTATTAAACAAGGTCTAAATGGGGCATTGACATGCATCACAGTTGAACTTAGGAATGTGTCTTTGCAAAGTTAAACTCAATGAAATTCTTTCTTATTTTTGCTTGGGTATAGAGTACAGAGGGATTAGAAGTCTTGTCAGTTTTTGGGGATGTCTGAACCCCTGATAGGGTGAAGACTCCTCCCAAATTTTGCCAGTTCCTCCTCCAATTTATTCACTTCCTGTCACATAGCCAAAAAGAAAAGGAGGGTAAAACCTTACAAATGTCTTTCCTTGGGGACACACAGGTCAATCTAACTAGTCTCCCCATTAGGTAAATTGCACTCTAGCATTTTGCTGTGTACACCCCAAATTATTAGGTATCTTGGACTTTGGGGTTTATTTACTAAAGGCAAATCCACTTTGCACTACAAGTGCACTTGGAAGTACAGTTGCTGGAGATCTGAGGGGTACATGCAAGGAAAATAAAAAAACAGCATCTTTGCTTCTACATGATTGGATGATAAAATCACGAGTGCTTCCCCTCCTAATAATTTGGGGTGTACACAACAAAGTGCTAGAGTGCAATTTGCCTAATGGGGACACTAGTTAGATTGACCTGTGTGTCCCCAAGGAAAGACATTGGTAGGGTTTTACCCTCACTTCCTGTTTGGCTATGTGACAGGAAGTGAAGCCAATTTTCAGAAAAGGGACACAAAGCCCAACCTAAAAAAGACAAGCACGGATTCTAACACTCACTCAAATGCCCACAATTAGAATAGGATTGTCTTGAGCTAGATTTTAGCTCATTGCTATAAATCAGTGGTTTTCAACCCTGCTCTCAAGTACCCACAACAGGCCATGTTTGCAGGTTTTCTTTCATCTTGCACAGGTGCTTTAAATCACCCCCCTGTCCAAAATTCAGCACATTATCTAGCATGCTACAAAATTACAGATAGGACAAACACCCACCAGTCCAGGGGGGCAAACAAAGAGCCTAACATGGGCAAAAGTACACAACAACAACAAATACCATTGCAGTCTATGGGAACTGACTTGTTAATTTTGCTAGTCCTCACTTGGCTGGCTTATATTCTAGTTATTGACCTTAAAATGGGTATGGGGGCCCAGGTCCCACCCTGAGGGACATATATCAATGACACCAACTTGGACAACCCCAAAAACAAAACAAGAAGAGGTGCCTTTAAAAATGCAAAATTGCTTAAAAGCTAGTAACTTGGGGGGAGCTTACTCTGCCTGTAAAGTGGTGCATCTGTAGCATGTATCCAAAATGCTGCTTCAGAGATGTACAGCTTAAGAAAAAACTTACAAATCTACATTGCAGCTGCAAGATTTTATCCCAAAACAAAAAATAGCCTGCCCCTCCCCAATACATACAAGGCTTAAAATGAGAACCCCCATGTGAAAAATACCACCCCAAACTAAAGAAATATTGTGCCCCTCCCACACACTAACAAACCTATAGCCAAACACATAGCAAGCCAGCCCATGAAAGGGAGGTGGATGCTTGGGGGCAGGGGGGCTCGGGCACCCCAAAAGTCAACCACCTTGTTCCCATATTCAAGGGGACAAGGGCCTCTTCCACACAACCCTAGGCTGGGGTTGTGGGGGGCTGCAGACAGGGGGCTTTACGAAATGTGGAAAGCCCCTTTAAACTAGTGGGTACAAGGTGCTTTGTGGTTGGTATTGGGCTGAGCCCAACGTGCCCCAAAAGCAGCCACCTATGTTGAGTGCATGTGACCTTGTATGGTTCAGGAGGGGGTTGGGTGATCGCTCTTCTCACCCCTTTCCTAGCTGGCCCAGTTGTATGCTCTGAAAAAGGATGTGGTTTGGATTGGTGAAGGCAGCTCCCAGCCTTTGGAGAATGGAGTGGAGTTCCCCTTTAAAAGCAAAAGTTAGCCCATGGAAATCTAAGGGATTAAAGGGGGATACAAGAGCATTACAGAATGGAGTGTGGCGTTCCACTTTAAAAGCAAAAGTTAGCCCATGGAAATCCAAGGGGTTAGAGGGGGGAGACAAGAACTTTGGAGAATGGAGTGTGAAGTTCCCCTTTAAAAGCAAAAGTCAGCCCATGGAAATCCAGGGATTAGAGGAGGGAGACAAGAGCTTTGGAGAATGGAGTGTGGAGTTCCCCTTTAATATCAAAAGTTAGCCGAAGGAAATCATATGCATTAGAGGGGGAAGGTTAAATGCCCTTTTAGGAGGAGCAAGAGTCTTTTTACATCATTTTAACAAGGTGCATGTTACATGTTAGCAATGTAACATGCTAACATGACCCGTGTGCAAATCTCCTAAAAAAAAATACATAAAGGTGAACCAGCATAAAAAAAATTTTGTCAAGTTTAGAGGTGCACCCGTTCAGCCCATGCAATTGCATGTACATTGCTTAACATTTACTAAGATTTTGGCCACGCAGAGAACAAACTCATGTGAACGAGCACAAGAGTCGCTTGCGCACTGCTTACATTGATCTCACACAGTTCTAAACATACTTGCGGCCACAGCAGGCTTTCTCTGAAATAGTTACTTTCTCATTCTATTTTGGGCATATTTGTTACTTGGGCAGTTGTAACTAAACTTCCTCACATCGCCCCCATTAATATTGGCACCTCCATCTTCTGTCAATATTGATTTGGAGATGCCATGCGCCATTTCCATAGTGGCGCACAGACTGCATCCTCCCATGCTCCGAGATCGCTATAGTAAATGGGGGATTCAAGCTCTGTTACCGGCGCACCATTTTGTAAATATGGAAACGTGCATTGCGCCTCACTGTGCGCCTCTACTGATGGCTCACGGCTTTCGTAAATCACCCCCCATGGAATCTGGGTTTTCCTCCAGAAAGAGAGGTCCTCTCCCCAGCACAGGCTGCCATGTGGCCTCAGGTGGGTGACCTGAGGGCCTGAAAGCTGAATGCTGAATCCCAGGGTTCTCCTGAGAGCTGACTGGGGAAGGATGTCCATGGATCCTGTCTGGTATTATAGAGGAAGGTGACCTGCGACCAGGTTCCTGTGAGAACAGACCCCCTAAAGGGATCCTAGGAACTGGTGTTGCTAAATCCCCCTCTGGGTGCTAGAAGTCAGCTGCTGGGTGTAAGCTAAAGGAGACACCAGCTGGTGTCTTGAAGAGCAAGGTTCTCCTAAGTCTTTCTACTAGTAGGAGGCTTTGCTCTGTTCTGTACAGTCTGCTAAATCAGTTCAATTGTGCATTGTTCAATTGGAGTATACCACTATACCCTCTTCTCCTATTCAAGTACTTAAACTAAAATAAAACAACAAAAAAACACTATAATCACTAGACTGCTCATTAAAGTAACGAGTGGAAGTTGTGTACCTGGCTGTGGGAAATACTGTGAGCCTGGCTGCGGGGCTGAAACAAGAGAAGACACGTGAAAATATCACCGGCTCTTATGGAGGTAGTGCAACATTAGTAAATTGTTGTCGTATCCTGCAAAAAATCTTGTGACTCCATCCAATGGATTTCTCCTTTCAATTTCTTGTTGAACCTGCCCACAAGTGTCCAATTTGTAAAATCATCTGCTAAATACAGCCTTGCTGCACATTTAGCAGGTGAAATGAATGGGTGATAGGGTCTAGGCTAAGCTTTGCATCTGGGGGTCTGTCAATAGTCTATGCTTCTGTAGCGATGTGGACTACAGTCATAATGGTGTGCAAGTTCCCGTCATTCTTCACCTATAGACATATCCCTCTAGTGCTGGGCGCCAGTGACTGACATCACATCTGTGAGCTCGACCAAAAAGGATTGTGGGATTAGTAGTCTTTTGGACCGGCGATCCCTTTATGTGATATGACATCTGGACTACACATGCCAGCCTACCTGCTGTTCGACATCCACGGTGCACCCACCCAGCAGATCTACACTACGGTCGCTCGCATTCATCAGTCGTGGGTCATCGCTGGTCACTTCGTTCGAGGACGTCTCTTCCAGGATCGCTGTCTGCAAGGTGTAAGCCTGTCTGGTCGTTGGTGAGAGGGCAATTGCCCATCTTTTGCAACCCTTCCCTGCTACTTTATCTTAACACTGTGTATAGACACCTTTACCTTGGGCACAATTTACTGCAATACTGTTTGGAACACTGTACATAGAAACCTTTACTTAAAACCACTTCAAGGAATATCACTAGCCTGTTTAAGCTGTTTGGCTACTACCACACCATTGTGCCTTATTGGATACAATCTAATGAGCTCCAACTGCCGGTAAAGACCATCAGGCCTGCATCTTGGACACTGCTGTTATTACCCTTAAAGGGGCCCTGGTCTATCCCCTATTCTGTCTGATCTCTCATTAGGATATAAAAGTTAAATAGGCCGGCCTGGGGTTCCCCTTTAGTGTGTAACTACCTGTCCTAGATAGCTAACCTTTTACTGCCTTTACAGGTTATACTTCAGGTGGTAATGCATTGTACATATATATAAATTATGTTTTTGTGCTGTTAAAATGTTCCTAAGCTGTCTTCAAGGGAAATTATTCTTCCGAGTCTGGGCTGTTATCCAGCACTCGGTTGACCAATTGTATGTATGTATTAATACCACATTACTTACTCCAGTACAAGCCTAGATAATATAAACAAATTTGACTTGTGTGATGTGTCATTTAAAGGATGTGGTGGAAGAGGTCTGGACCCAAAGTATCAGGTGAGTTGGAATGTTCACAGGGTCATGGCGATGCAGAAGTACAGGTACATCCAAGCAGTCCTCAAGGGGGCCGTGCTACACTTCTATGCATAATTCAATATTTACTTGCTGACGTATAATATTATATACCAGAACTGACTAGGACAAAAAGTGATCAGCGTAACTAATATATGAAATAGTTCCACTTCTGTTGGCCAATTACTGCCTAATGAAAATTATATTAATTTTAAGAAATCAGATACTGTAGAAAGCCTTAGTTACAAATGCCTTTTGTAGATGGGTTAATAATGTCAATTTATTATACTTAAAGCCCATTAGTGGTGCGGGTCAGACTGACATATTTTTTCTGCATTTGAATGCACTGCTGACTTTATTGGTGGGGTTAACAATGTGCTTCAAGTAGATTAAGTGTGTGTCGGAGAAGCTTGATTTTCAACTGCTCTAGATTAATATAAATTGAAAAATTATATATCCATCTTGCATAGCAGAGGACTCATGATGTCTGCTGTACCGTCAGCATCCCCTGAACAATATGTGGTTTTATTGATCAGCAATAATAAAATGAGTTAAAAGTACTCTAACCCAGGGGTCTCCAAACTGCGGGCCCAAGGGCCAAATGTGGCCCTTTGCTAGCCTTTATGTGGCCCTTGGGGCACTATTCCTCCCATTGATATGAGGCACTATTCTTCCCACTGACACCAACAATGGGGCACTATTTCTTCCACCGATACCAATGATGGGATACTATTCCTCCTACTAATAGGGACACTACTCCTATTGACCACTAACCCTAAGGCCATATTTATTCTCACTCATGCTGAACCCGTGCCTTTTTCTGTCCCTGCTGGCCAAAATTCGGCCCTCCTAAAGTTTGAACGACAATAAACTGACCCTTTGTTTAAAAAGTTTGGAGACCCCTGCTCTAACCTCTATCAATATCCAGGGTGTGCCAGCCTCAACCCAACAATGCAGTGCTAAGTGTATGCAGCACAATCATTTTATTACTATTGCATTTAATTGCCCAAATGTTTGCTGCTGATACAATAAAGCAAAAGTCAGCAACCTCAGGCTGGGTTCACAGATATGTGACCGTGGTTCCCAGCATGGGGTCTGGTGCATGTCTGTTCACTGATTCAGGTTTTTTTTCTGGTGGCGGGGAAGTACCAATTTTTATCAGTACATGCTCCCACTTCCGCAATCCCCATTTAGGTGAGGATGGTGTCCCTTGCCCCACCCTCTCTCACAGCCTCCTAGGACATGTGAACTGTGTGCAGGAGGCTGCAGGACCAGTCACAAAGCACTGTTTGAGTTTGACCATTCACCGTAGGAGCCAGTTGTAGTTCAGGAAGTCACATCTGACTTCCGTATCCAAGATGGCAGTGCTGGGGACTCACAGCCATAAGAAGAATCGGCTGCAGGAAAATGTTGCTGCCCCACCAGCACTGGTAAGTAGCTGATTTTTAAAGATCAGCAGATGCAGTATGTATTGGCATTTCCTGACAAGTTTTTTCTTTTGAGCCATTTGTCAATATGTGTTTGAGATACGTCATTTCTGGTCAGCCTGAGCGCAGGTGGAGAGCTAACCACCGATTCCTATACAATACATGCTGATCCCTGTCTTCTTTGATGTAAGTGCAATACTACCTTTTTTTAAAAAAAAAAATTATTTGAATTACTGTACCATGAGAGCGTTCTTTCCTCTACCTCTTTATATGGCAACACTGGAGCTTTGAATACACTATCTACATATACAGTGGGGACAGAAAGTATTCAGACCCCCTTAAATTTTTCACTCTTTGTTATATTGCAGCCATTTGCTAAAATCATTTAAGTTATTTTTTTCCCTCATTAATGTACACACAGCACCCCGTATTGACAGAAAAACACAGAATTGTTGACATTTTTGCAGATATATTAAAAAAGAAAAACTGAAATATCACATGGTCCTAAGTATTCAGACCCTTTGCTCAGTATTTAGTAGAAGCACCCTTTTGATCTAATACAGCCATGAGTCTTTTTGGGAAAGATGCAGCAAGTTTTTCACACCTGGATTTGGGGATCCTCTGCCATTCCTCCTTGCAGGAGGAATCGCCGGTCTGAGAGACTACTAGTCCCACAATCCTTTTGGTCGGGCTCACAGATATGATGACAGTCACTGGCGCCCAGCACTAGAGGAATATATCTATAGGTGAAGAATGATGGGGAATTGCACAATATTATGACTGTAGTCCATATTGCTACATCTGTATGCTTCAGCGGCTTATTGTTTACCAGATGTGCACCCAACGTGACCAGGCTGTTTATTATCCTTGATATGGAGTAAGCCTCACTGCATTCCCTGCCATGTTTCTACACAGCTCCAACCCTGTTTGCTCCTCAGCTATAACTGTGGACAACGGGAAGTCAGGACGTAGCAGGTGCAAGGCTGAAGCCCAGTATTAGGCTATGGCCCAGTGGTTTTGATCTACCGATAGTTTGTGGTGTAGTGAGTTCATCAGGCAAATTTTTAAATAAACAATGGAAAAACCTGCGCTTGAACACAAAAAAATGCAAAAAAGCTGCTAACACAATTTGCATGCTGCAAACATATACAAAATAAAAACAGAAAGTGTAGCGCTCCTTAATAAAACATATTCTAATCACACCAAAATGAATAAAAAGTCCATCCTTAGTCCACATGCGATGACTGTGAGGTGAATAAAGATGTAACCCAAAGAGAGTCTCTCCTAGGGAAGCACACACAGGGGGGTTGATTTTCCTAAACTGGAGAGTGCAAACCCTGGTGCAGCTCTGCACAGAAACCAATCAGCTTCTAGGTTTTTTTGTCAAAGCTTAATTGAACAAGCTGAAGTTACCATGCACAGCTGCACTAGATTTTGCACTCTCTAGTTTTAGTAAATAAACCCCACAGCCTCTTACCAGATGGAGTTGACCACCTAATCACAAGTGGTAAAAACACGCAGTTATGCTCCAGGAATGGTTCACAAAGGGCCCGATCCACCAACAAGCATAATCAGCTTAAAATTTCTCCACACTGAAGTGGCCAGATGGTAAAAGGCAGTAAACTTCAAAAGGATATGTCTCAAGGGAAGAAGCAAACCCTCTCATGGTGTAGTATTTTCGTTATCTCATTTTTATTAAATAAAATATCCCACTCACATGGATCCAAATGTAAACAGCATGGTGTCAGTATTCCAAAGTTTCAAACCATAAGATGGCCGTGCTCCGCACCTATACGTGATGATGTCACATACCAAAGTGCCACCATCATTATTAGACATTGTCAGGAGTGTGGCTTAGTGATGGCAAACACGCTTTAAATGCCTGGATGGTGGTAATCGCCCTTGTGTTCCAAGCACCTAAACTGGAAGCCAAGGGACAGAAATCTTATAGCCAAATGGTTCGGCCAAAATTTTATGTTTGAAAAAGGTGGTCTATGCCTTAATTTCTGCATTTAAAGACCACAGCACTCCACTGAAATGGCCTTCCTCTTCCTATCTTATCGGAATGCTGGCAACCTCTTTGTTAAGGCAAGGTCAACATCTACTCTTTGGACCAGGGCTGACACAATCACTGTAAATTTCTGTACCTATGCAGTAGCCTCCCCTACAGCTGCTTCTCACTATGGCTAGCCACAAAGTTACATTGTTCAGTCTACGTGAGCTATGACCTGGGAGAGATGACTAAAGCTGACCATGCACTAGTAGATTTTCAAAAAAACATTTGTACAAATATTTGTGTGTACCTACGAACATTCTTCTGAAAATTCTCAGTACATTTGATGACTTGACGAATGTTGTTCAAAACTATTTCAATTTTTTAAATCTTTATTTATCAATGGCGATAGCCACAAAAATAGTTGATGATACAAAATCACCAAGATTGGGACACTTAAGTTTACAATGTACAATGGTTTGTATATCTCATCTGAGACAGTATCACAAACTCACAAGAGAAACCTGGTATAATGAGTTCACTAGTAGAAGAAAAAATATGCAATATCAGCAGAGAAAAAAGGCCAAATTTTTCCAAGAACAAGGGGGAAACATAGGAGAAGGGATGGCGTGGGGGCAAGGTGGAACCTTAAAAGAAGTTATGGGGGGGGGGGGTACAGGTGATGGGTTTGGGGGGGGGACTGGTCTCCAACACGTTTGCCTAAGGAGGGCTAGTCTCCAACAATTTTTTGTATTTATCAGAGAATTTTAATTGGGTCCAATAAAACCAGGTCTTACAAAAGTGGCCCTCTTGTTTCCTGTGAGATAGGGTAAGTTCAGACATTTTCCCATTTTCATTAGATCATGGGTATCCAGCCTGCAGCCCTCCAGCTGTTGCCGAACTACAGGACCCATGAGGCATTGCAAGGAAAGTCCCATGAGGCACTCCAAGGCTGATAGCTGCAAGCATAACTCCCAAAGACAGAGATATAATGGGACTTGTAGTCCTGCAACAGCTGGAGGGCCGCAGGTTGGACACCCATGCATTAGATCATATACTGTTTAATCTTCAAAATCTTTTTTGCTTTTAACACTTGATTTTGGAATGAACAGATTTTCCTGAGGAGCGCCAGCAATTAGGACCTGGGCTGCTCTGTGCAAAACCACTGCACAGAGCAGGTAAGTATACCACGTTTGTTATTTTTAAACAGAAAAAAAACAAGACTTTAATATCACTTTAAGGAAATGTTTCTTCGTCTCTGCAGCAGACTATATAAATCTCCTAGGCTGGACTTCTGTGCACAGACACTGGCATATAACTGCAGTTCAAATACTATTTTGGATGATAAAAGCCCAATTTAAAAAACATGTACCATTGCTGTTTAGTATGGAATTTCAAAAGTTAGTCTTGTAGATTTTTAAAGTTACTGACAGGTCCACCCTAAAGAGATTACCACTACAAGTAGCCGTTTCACACAATGCTTGTAATTTTATTTTCTTTGGAAAGCAGTTCCTTAAACAAGACTGAAAATGTACTATAATGTGTTTTATATGTGTCTGGAAAGGTTCACTTGTTCAAAGTGTATTAACATTACCTTTATCAAGGATATTTATTAGCAGGCCAGTGCACTTGGCCGGCAAATGAAAAGAAAGTGTTTTATGGTCATCTTATGATCCGCTATTTTCCAAGTGATGAGCAAAGTCCAGATTGTTGCCTTCAAAGGTCCACAGTGATCACTTTATTCTTCTCCTTCCTCTTGCCAAGCCAAGCGGTGTTCTCAGAGTTTTACACCTTGTAAAGACATTCCAGCGGATCCCGGTGCTCTCGGCAGATGTTGTGAAAGGGATACTCGGGATGAAGACTGAGCCTTCTGCCAGGCTGACGTGTTTGAAGTGTAACATTGTGCTCT
This sequence comes from Aquarana catesbeiana, assembly GCF_042186555.1. NCBI lineage: Eukaryota > Metazoa > Chordata > Amphibia > Anura > Ranidae > Aquarana > Aquarana catesbeiana. Next base: position 71,510,809 of record NC_133324.1, read on the forward strand.
CGTAAAAGTAGGTTGTTGATATCTGTGGTGTGAGCTGTGTTCCCTGTGCCAAGTTTTGACTCCACTGCCAAAGATAATAACTGCCTTATAGTGGCATTAGCAAAATGCAGTCATTGGATCAGAAAAGCAGTGCCGTCATGAAACAAAAATGTACTGTACATAATTTTATAGGAAATTTTAGTGCCGATGTTCCGGTACGGACTTCAGTGAAACCCTGTGATTTCCTAAAATATCTGTTTAGGTTGGCCAATAATAGTATATCCTCCGCTTTGTACTAAAGAGAGGATGTGGGATTTTTCAGAAAAAAAAATATTCTCTAATCTTTCCTTAGGAGCACCTATATTGGTAACTTGGGGAGAGGAAGTGCCTTTGGAAAGCTGATAGCATTGTTGGGGACAGTCTCTATCAGAGCCATGATTAGAGATGGGCTCGATGTTCGTGTTGAACGTAAGTTTGACTCGAACATCAGCTGGTCGTTTGTAGAACAAACGAACATATGGGGCGCTCACGGCGAGTTTGCCCGCCGCAGAGCGACCTATAATTCACTGCGAGATCGCAGTGCATTGACGGCTGCTGATTGGCCAAAGCATGCACCTGACCTGCATTCTATGGTCAATCACAGCACGATGTGCTGTGAGAGCCATGATTGGCCAAAGGCAGGGAAGTAGTTAGTGTATAGTGCAGTCAGTGTATTATACATAATACAGTTCAGAGTATACAGTGCAGTCATTGTAGTATATATAATACAGTTCAGAGTATATAGTGCAGTCTGTGTAGTATATATAATACAGTGCAGAGTATATAGTGCAGTCCATTTAGTATACATAATACAGTTCAGAGTATATACTGCAATCTTTGTAGTGTATATATAATACAGTGCAGAGTATATAGTGAAGTCCATGTAGTATATATAATACAGTGCATATATAGTGCGTATATAGAGTAGAGTATATAGTGCAGTCTGTGTAGTATATATAATACAGTTCAGATTATATAGTGCAGTCCGTGTAGTATATATAATACAGTGCAAAGTATATAGTGCAGTGCATGTACAGAGTAAATAGTGAAGTCTGTGTAGCATATATAATACAGTGCAGACTATATAGTGCAGTCTGTGTAGTTTATATATAATACAGTGCAGAGTATATAGTGCAGTCAGTGTAGTATATATAATACAGTGCAGAGTATATAGTGTAGTCCATTTAGTATATATAATACAGTTCAGACTATAGTGCAATCTGTGTAGTGTATATATCATACAATGCAGAGTATATAGTGAAGTCCGTGCAGTATATATAATACAGTGGAAAGTATATAGTGCAGTCAGTGTAGTATATATAATACAGTGCAGAGTATATAGTGCAGTCTGTGTAGTATATATAATACAGTGCAAAGTATATAGTGCAGTCTGTGTACAGAGTATATAGTGCAGTCCGTGTAGTATATATAAAACAGTTCAGAGTATATAGTGCAGTCTGTGTAGTATATATAATACACAGCAAAGTATATATTGCAGTCCATGTACAGAGTATATAGTGCAGTCCATGTAGTATATATAATACAGTTCAGAGTATATAGTGCAGTCCGTGTAGTATATAATACAATTCAGAATATATAGTGCCGTCAGTGTAGTATATATAATACAGTTCAGAGTGTATATAGTGCCGTCAGTGTAGTATATATAATACAGTGGAGAGTATATAGTGCAGTCAGTATAGTATACAGTATATAATACATTGCAGTGTATATAGTGCAGTCAGTGTAGTATATATATAATACAGTGTAGAGTATATAGTGCAGTCCATGTAAGTTATATAATACAGTTCAGAGTATATAGTGCAGTCCGTGTAGTATATATAATACAGTGCAGAGTATATGGTGAAGTCCGTGTAGCATATATAATACAGTTCAGAGTATATAGTGCAGTCCGTGTAATATATATAATACAGTGCAGAGTATATAGTGCAGTCCATGTAGTATATATAATACAGTTCAGAGTATATATAGTGCAGTCTCTGTAGTATATATCATACAGTGCAGATATATTGTGCAGTCCGTGTAGTAAATATAATACAGTACAGAGTATATAGTGCAGTCCATGTAGTATATATAATACAGTTCAGAGTATATAGTGCAGTCCGTGTAGTATATAATACAATTCAGAATATATAGTGCCGTCAGTGTAGTATATATAATACAGTTCAGAGTGTATATAGTGCCGTCAGTGTAGTATATATAATACAGTGGAGAGTATATAGTGCAGTCAGTATAGTATACAGTATATAATACATTGCAGTGTATATAGTGCAGTCAGTGTAGTATATATATAATACAGTGTAGAGTATATAGTGCAGTCCATGTAAGTTATATAATACAGTTCAGAGTATATAGTGCAGTCCGTGTAGTATATATAATACAGTGCAGAGTATATGGTGAAGTCCGTGTAGTATATATAATACAGTTCAGAGTATATAGTGCAGTCCGTGTAATATATATAATACAGTGCAGAGTATATAGTGCAGTCCGTGTAGTATATATAATACAGTTCAGAGTATATATAGTGCAGTCTCTGTAGTATATATCATACAGTGCAGATATATTGTGCAGTCCGTGTAGTAAATATAATACAGTACAGAGTATATAGTGCAGTCTGTGTAGTCTATATAATACAGTTCAGAGTATATAGTGCAGTCCGTGTAGTCTATATAATACAGTTCAGAGTCTATAGTGCAGTCAGAGTAGTATATATAATACAGTGCAGAGTATATAGTGCCATCAGTATAGTACATATAATACATTGCAGAGTATATAGCGCAGTCACTGTAGTATATATAATACAGTGGAGAATATATAGTGCAGTCAGTGTAGTATATATAATACTGTGCAGGGTATATAGTGCAGTATAGAGTATATAATACAGTGTATTGAAGCGGTTAAGGGAACCCTATGACAGAAATCCGAAAAAACGGCGTGGGGTCCCTCCCGAAATCTATACCAGGCCCTTAGGGTCTGGTATAGATTTTAAGGGCAACTCCACACAAAACTTTTTAAAAAAGTGTCAAAGTAAAAACCACAAGAAACAGTTTTTGACAATTCCTTTATTGAAAAAGAAAAAAAAGTGTACCGCGATGTACATCCATCTTCAATCACGCTAACTGACCAACCTGAAACCGAGTGACCCTGCCCCTTCTGACACCATGTGGTGGCCCCGCCCTTGCCTATACAAGAGCTGTCAAAGCAAAAAGAAAGCAGTCGCCGGGAGGCCTCCCATGGAGGCAGTGTTTTTTTGGTTTTTCTATTTTTCCGGTCTGTCGGGCGCTGTGATTGCAGTGGATGTACATCGAGGGACACTTTTTTTAAATTCTTTTTTAATAAAAGAATTTAAAAAACAGTCTCTTGTGGTTTTTACTTTGACACTTTTTTGGTGAATGGGTACGGGTACAATGTATCCGATACCCATTCAAATGGGGGGGGGCGGGATCTGGGGGCCCCCTTGTTAAAGGGGGCTTCCAGATTCTGATAAGCCCCCTGCCCGCAGACCCCACCAACCACCAGCCAGGGTTGTTGAGAAGAGGCCCTTGTCTCCATCAACATGGGGACATGGTGCTTTGGGGGGCACCCCAAAGCACCCTCCCCATGTTAAGGGCATGTGGCCTGGCATGGTTCAGGAGAGTGAGCGCTTATTAACCCCCCATCTTGACCTGCCAGGCTGCATGCTCGGATAAGGGTCTGGTATGGATTTTGGGGGGGACCCCACGCCAATTTTTTTTTTAATTTTGGCATGGATCTCCCCTTAAAATCCACTAGACCCAAAGGGCCTGATATGGACTGGGGGGGACCTCACACCATTTTTTTCATAGATTTTTCCTCTATATTGCTGGGAACCAGCAATACATTACAGCTGAGAGCAAGTATGGATTACATTTTTTCTTATTTAGAAATGTCATTATTGCTGCGGCATGTTCTACACATTGTACATATGTGCCACTTTACAGACAGACTAAGTGGACCCGCCCAGGCATGATATTTAAAGGAATATTTCATTGTTATTGTTTCATTTTAAGCATCATTAAAATTACTGCTCCTGAAAAAAACGATTGTTTTAAAAACGTTTTTTTTTTGCATTGATACATGTCCCCTAGGGCAGCACCCTGGGTCCCATACACTTTTTATGGCAATAACTTGCATACAAGCCTTTAAAATGAGGACTTTTGATTTTTCATGTTCATGTCCCATAGACCTAATAGGGTTCGCATGTTCGCTAGAACGTTTTGCTTGTTCGAGGTGTTCTGGTGCAAACCGAACCGGGTGTTTGGCCCATCCCTAGCCATAATCTGTTTAAACTTTGACTAACCGGTAGGTTGTATAGGAGTATCACCTCCTGTACAACCTGATTACAAAATTGTTTTCCCCCAGGCAGTCCGTATTTTGTTGATTATAGCATAAAAAGAGTTGGGAGGTGTAATACTGGACAAATGCTTTATGATAAATAATAAGGGTGTCTTAAGAGGATAGTTGGGAATTGTTGTCTAGGGATAATCTTAGAGCATAACTTCACTTTTGTTGAGAAAAAAATTCTCCCCTGGGTGATCTACTGTATGTACATTGCAAGGATTTTAACAAACTTTGTTGCAGATTCCTACCTTTTGTTATTCTGAAAAAATAGCTGTTTATTTCTCTGTGCTCATGAGGGGAAGTGAGTCTAATGTGGGTGTCGGCAACATGTCAATTGCGATCTATCCGTCAATTGCAAGAGGGTGATGGGCTGATCTCGTGTCCGCAGTGCCGACCCCTGCTGTCCAAACAATTCCTTCCTGACTTTGGAGCAGAGAAGCACACACAAGCAGCTGGCTCTGCAGCATGGCTTCCCTGACTCCCGTGTGATCCTCCCCTCACATCCATCCTGCCCATTTTCTACACCTCATACAGGCACTCAGTATGGATGGGAGGGGAGGGAGGAAGGCAGCATGTCGGAACAAGCAGGTAAGGAACTGATCATTAGGGGAGGGCAAACAGTAGTGGGCTATATACTCCTGATCTGTTAATGCTGAGCTATATACTCCTGACCTGTAATGCTGGGCTATATACTCCTGACCTGTAATGCTGGGCTATATGCTCCTGACCTGTTAATGCTGAGCTATATACTCCTGACCTGTAATGCTGGGCTATATACTCCTGAAACTGTTAATGCTGAGCTATATACTCCTGACCTGCTAATGCTGAGCTATATACTCCTGACCTGCTAATGCTGAGCTATATACTCCTGATCTGTTAATGCTGAGCTATATACTCCTGATCTGTGAATGCTGGGCTGTATACTCCTGATCTGTTAATGCTGAGCTATGTACTCCTGATCTGTTAATGCTGGGCTGTATACCCCTGACTTGTTAATGGTGAGCTATATACTTATGACCTGTAATGCTGGGCTATATACTCCTGACCTGTTAACGCTGAGCTATATACTCCTGAACTATTAATGCTGAGCTATAAACTCCTGATCTGTTAATGCTGAGCTATATACCCCTGATATGTTAATGCTGAGCTATATACTCCTGAGCTGTGAATGTCGGGCTATATACGTCATATCTGTAATGCTGAGCTATATACTCCTGACCTGTTAATGCTGATCTAAATACTCCAGACCCGTTAATGCTGAGCTATATACTCCTTACCTGTTAATGCTGGGCTCTATACTCCTGACCTGTTAATGCTGGGCTGTATACTCCAGACCTGTTAATGGTGAGCTATATACTCCTGATCTGTTAATGCTGCGCTATATACTCCTGACCTGTTAATGCTGAGCTATATACTCCTGACCTGTTAATGCTGGGATGTATATTCCTGACCTGTTAATGCTCGGGCTGTATACTCCGGACCTGTTAACGGTGAGCTATATACTCCTGACCTGTTAATGCTGAGCTATATACTCCTGGTCTGTGGATGCTGGGATGTATACTCCTGACCTGTTAATGCTGAGCTATATACTCCTGGTCTGTTGATGCTGGGATGTATACTCCTGACCTGTTAATGCTGGGTTATATACTCCTGTCCTGTTAATGGTGAGCTATATACTTCTGACCTGTAATGCTGGGCTATATACTCCTGACCTGTGAACTCTGCGCTATAAACTCTGACCTGTGAATTTTAGTTACTCCTGACCTGGATAAGTTCATATTTTTACATTGACATTTGTATTATTATATTTTTCTAAGGGCCAGTTCAGAAAAGAATGTGGTGCAGGAAACATACAGTCCATGCACGTTTCCCTCACTGCTGGTGAGCACACTGCCTTTGCGATCTGCATGCAGGTGCCAATGTATTGGTAACAAACAAACAAAGATTTAGGGGGCACACCCTAAAAGATGCATCAAAGATGGTGTAGCCATAAGACCATACAAACAGAATAAAATATTAAAGCGCACATATGCAAAAATGACATTTTACTCCTGTAAGGCTATTTAAAACACCTGAACATTTTCAAAAAATATGGGGATTTAGTCACACCATATGGCTATATGGTGCTTAAGCCCACTTACTGCGTCAAAGTACCCCATTATCAGTGGGTCCTACGCTATCCATAGAATGGAAGATCCTGCTTCTCTGAACCATGGGAGAATCTCTCTCATTAGTGTCCACCTGTGTTATAGGAGGAGTCCTTTAGTTCTCCCATATAGAGGAGTGTGACTCCCATGGTGTGACTAAATCCCCATATTTTTTTTAAATGTTCAGGTGTTTTTAATAGCTTTGAAGGAGTTAAATGTCATTTTTGCATGTGTGCGCTGTAATGTATTGGTAACAGCACCCCAAATGCAGATCGCAAATGCAGGGCCAAAAAAGGGCCAAAATACATCCCTGGGAATTACAGACCAGTTAGCCTAACATCAATAGCATGCAAGCTCTTGGAGGGGATAAAAAGGGACTACAGTATCTCACAAAAGTGAGTACACCCCTCATATTTTTCTAAATATTTTATTATATCTTTTCATGTGACAACACTGAAGAAATGACACATTGCTACAATGTAAAGTAGTGAGTGTACAGCTTGTATAACAGTGTAAATTTGCTGTCCCCTCAAAATAACACAACACAGCCATTAATGTCTAAACTGCTGGCAACAAAAGTGAGTACACCCCGAAGTGAAAATGTTCAAATTAGGCCCAAAGTGTTAATATTTTGTGTGGCCACCATTATTTTCCAGCACTGCCTAAACCTTCTTGGGCATGGAGTTCACCAAAGCTTCACAGGTTAGAGACCTTGCACTCCTCCACCTACCATTTGAGGATGCCCCACGGATGCTTAATAGGGTTTAGGTCTGGAGACATGCTTGGCCAGTCCATCACATTTACCCTCAGCTTCTTTAGCAAGGCAGTGGTCATCTTGGAGGTGTGTTTGGGGTTGTTCACATGTTAGAATACTGCCCTACGGCCCAGTCTCTGAAGGGAGGGGATCATGCTCTGCTTCAGTATGTCACAGTACATGTTGGCATTCATGGTTCCCTCAATGATCTGTAGCTCCCCAGTGCCTGCAACACTCATGCAGCCCCAGACCATGACACTCCCACCACCATGCTTGACTGAAGGCAAGATACACTTGTATTTGTACTCCTAACCTGGTTGCCGCCGCACACGCTTGACACCATCTGAACCAAATAAGTTTATCTTGGGCTCATCAGACCACAGGACACAGTTCCAGTAATCCATGTCCTTAATCTGCTTGTCTTCAGCAAACTGTTTGCAGGCTTTCTTGTGCATCATCTTTAGAAGAGGCTTCCTTCTGAGACAACAGCCATGCAGACCAATTTGATGCAGTGTGCGGTGTATGGTATGGAGCACTGACAGGCTGACCCCCCACCCCTTCAACCTCTGCAGCATGGACCATAGGGTGAGTACATGTATTGAAAACTGGCTACAAGGGCGAGTTCAGAGGGTGGTGATAAATGGGGAGTACACAGAATGGTCAGGGGTGGGTAGTGGGGTCCCCCAGCGTTCTGTGTTGGGACCAATCCTATTTAATTTGTTCATAAATGACCTGGAGGATGGGATAAACAGCTCAATCTCTGTATTTGTGGATGATACTAAGCTATGCAACCTTGCTAGGAAACCTTGCAAGAAGATCTGAACAAATTAATGGGGTGGGCAACTACATGGCAAACTAGGTTTAATGTAGAAAAATGTAAAATAATGCATTTGGGTGGCAAAAATATGAATCTAATCTATACACTGGTGGGAGAACCTCTGGGGGTATCTAGGATGGACAAGGACCTGTGGGTCCTAGTAGATGATAGGCTCAGCAATGGCATGCAATGCCAAGCTGCTGCTAACAAAGCAAACAGAATATTGGCATGCATTAAAAAGGGGATCAACTCCAGAGATAAAACGATAATTCTCCCGCTCTACAAGACTCTGGTCCGGCCGCACCTAGAGTATGCTGTACAGTTCTGGGCATCAGTCCTCAGGAAGGATGTACTGGAAATGGAACGAGTACAAAGAAGGGCAACAAAGCTAATAAAGGGTCTGGAGGATATTAGTTATGAGGAAAGGTTGTGAGCACTGAACTTATTCTCTCTGGAGAAGAGACGCTTGAGAGGGGATATGATTTCAATTTACAAATACCGTACTGGTGACCCCACAATAGGGATAAAATGTTTTCACGGAAGGGAGTTTAACATGCCTTTACATACACTTTAGGCTGGACAAGTGCGGTTCATTTCGTTCCGAATTGAAATTCAGACAAATTTTAGTTTTTCAGAAATTCGAATGTACAGAATTTTTAAACGAATCCGAAATAACGAAAAAAAAATTGAATTCGAATCACTTTCAAATCGATTTTGAATACTTTTCAAATACTTTTCGAATTCGAATAGTTTTACAATTTCAAAAGAGAATAAAATGGAATAGAAAATAAAGGAATAGAATAGAAAAAAACAGACTAGACTAGAATATAATAGAAACGAATAGAATAGAATATAATAGAATAGAATAGAATAGAAAGGATATAACCATCTTACCATCTTCTGAAATTCAAATTTCAAATAGAATAAATTTGAATTTGAATACATAAGAAAATAATAGAATAGAATAGAAAAAAGACTAGAATAGACTATAATAAACTAGAAAAGAATAGAATTTAAAAAACAATAGAATAGAAAGAATATACCCATTTCCCAAAATTCAAATAGAATCAATTGGAATTTGAATACATAAGAAAATAATAGATTAGAATAGAAAATAACAGAATAGTATAGCAAAAAAATAACAGAATAAAATAGAATAGAAAGAATATAACCATCTTTCCAAATTCAAATTTAGAATAGAATTGAATTTAAATAGAAAATAATAGAATAGAATAGAATAGAATAGAATAGAATAGAATAGAAAATGATAACATAGAAAAGAATCAAATAAAATAGAATAAACAAATAGAAAAAGAATATAATTAAAAAAACAATAGAATAGAAAGAATATAACCATTTCCAAAAATTCAAATAGAATAAATTCGAATTTGAATAGAATAGAAAAGAATAGATTAGAATAGGAAGATGGTTATATTCATTCTATTCTATTCTGTTGTTTTATGCTATACAATTATGTTTTTTCTATTCTACTCTGCTCTATTTTTTTCTATTGTATTCAAATTCAAATTGATTCTATTTGAATTTTGAAAAATGGTTATATTATTTATATTCTATTCTGTTGTTTGTTTTTTTATTCTATTCTCTTTCTTTCTATTCTATTCTATTCTATTCTATTCCATTCTATTCCGTTCTTTTATTTTCTATCCTATTTTGTTCTGTTTTACTCTATTCTATTCTTCTATTTTCCATTCTCTTCCTTTCTATTCTATTCTATTCCATTCTATTCTGTTATATTATTTTCTATTCTATTAAATTTTTTTCTATTCTATTTCTTTATTTTCCATTCTTGTTCTCTTTGGAAATTGGAAAACAATTCTAATTTGAAAACTATTCAAATTCAAAAAAACTATTCAAAATTGATTCGAAAGCGGTTCGTATCGATCCGAATTCGAATTCAAATCGATTCGAATTCGAATAAACGAAATGAATGCTAAAAATGAATTTAACGGATTAAAGTAATTTAACTAAACAAATTTATGTAAATAACGAAACTAAACAAATTTTTTCTTTCTGCACATGTCTACTGGGTTCACATATGTCCAGCTGTGGTTTGCAGTCCGAGGTCTGGTGCGTCCCTGTTCACCGGTTTAGGTGCGATTTAGGGGCGAATTTTTGCCTGAATTCGCACCTGAACGGGGCACAAAAACACACAGGACCCTTTTTCAAACCGCACTGCGGCCATCCCGGACATGTGTGAATCGGCTCCACTAAGAGCTGGTCACATTCACATGTCATGCGAATTGGATATAGTTTAATCACTTCAGCCCGGAAGGATTTACCCCCTTCCTGACCAGAGCACTTTTTGCGATCCGGCACTGCGTCGTTTTAACTGACAATTGCGTGGTCGTGCGACGTTGCACCCAAACACAATTGACGTACTTTTTTCCCCACAATTAGAGCTTTCTTTTGGTGGTATTTGATCACCTCTGCGGTTTTTATTTTTTGCGCTATGAACAAAAAAATTTTGAAAAAAAAAGCAATATTTTTTCCTTTTTGCTATAATAAATATCCCCCAAAAATACATAAAAAGCTATTTTTTCCTCAGTTTAGGCCGATACGTATTCTTCTACATATTTTTGGTAAAAAAAAAATCGCAATAAGCGTTTATTGATTGGGTTGCGCAAAAGTTATAGCCTCTATAAAATAGGGATAGTTTTATGGCATTTTTATTATTATTTTTTTTTTAGTAGTAATGGCGGCGATCTGCGATTTTTATCGTGACTGCAACATTATGGCGGACATATCGGACACTTTTGACACTATTTTGGGACCATTGGCATTTATACAGCGATCAGTGCTATAAAAATGCACTGATTACTGTGTAAATGACAGAGGCAGGGAAGGGGTTAAACACTAGGGGGCGATCAAGGAGTTAAGTGTGTCCTAGGGAGTGATTCTAACTGTGGGGGGGATGGGCTACCACTGACATGACACCGATCACTGCTCCCGATGACAGGGAGCAGTAGATCTCTGTCATGTCACTAGGCAGAACGGGGAAATGCCTTGTTTACAAAGGCATCTCCCCGTTCTACCTCTCCGTGACACGATCGCAGGCACCCAGCAGACATCGGGTCCGGGGGATCCGCGGTCACGGAGCACGCCCACAATGCCGCTTCTTAAAGGGGACGTACCTGTCCACCCATTTTGCCAGCCGTGTCATTGTGTCGACGTATATCGTCGTGCGCTGGTCGGCATGTGGTTAAAACACATCCAATTTGCAAATATGTGAACCCAGCCTTAACGTTGGACTTCAGGCAGACATAAGGACAAACCCCCTAAAGCAGTTATGTATCAATGAAAAAAATTATTAATTTTTCATTTAAAAAAAAAAAAGTGTTTTTATCTGAAATTATCCTGCTATCAGCCTCCTGTAGTCCCCTCTACAGCAGCACTCAGACAGGGAGACGGAGGTGCAACTCAAGTAGTCAGTCAGGTGTGCTGCCCCCTCATATGGTTCAATACCCTGCACCGATGATGGCCAATAAGCCTGTAACAGCTGTGGGGGATAAATGGCTCTATAACACTAGGCTGCAATAGTGCTCCACACCAGCGGTTTCCAGGTGTATAGTGGCATTAACAAATGATTGGCACGACTCAACCCGCTATCCTAAAATAAAGGCATAAATTCCTTATTTTTGGCATTTGTGATAGAAAAGAAAAAGTCAGATACCCTCTTTTTAAGGTGGGTCTACTGGGATTCAACCATTTAAAAAAAAAATAATATTTTCGAACATCTTGGAAATAGCTATTCTGTCATTTTCAAATGAACACCCGCTCATATATTAATTTAGCAGCTGTGGCAGGTAAATGATCACTTTGAATTTTGTAATGGGAGGGAAATATCACATTATATACACATCAATACCTGCAGAGAGGTCAGCCAAACCAAGGGAGACCAGCCCAAAAGACTGAAACTTTAATAACACAGATACTTGCTCTATAGAATTATGCTTTTCTAGAAAAAAAGGGAATAAGTTAACAGAAGTATAAAAGGTAATATTTGCCAAATAGCTACAGTATATACACGGTATTTGCCAAAAGTTTACCATCATATCTTTCTGTCCTGCCAAATGTATGTGGGCACCTGTCAGAAACCATGAAATCAGACCGAGACAGAAGTACAGTTAAATCACACTTGTTTAATAATAAAAGTAAACAGAACAAAACGTAGTCAAATCATAGCCAGGGAACCGGAACGGATAGTCAGACAAGCCAAAACGTCAGGGAGCCGGAGATGAGTGTAGTAAAACAGCAAGCAGGATCTAGAGCCAGAAGGGATGTCAGCCAAGCAAGTCTTTTAGCAGGAATCCAGGGGAGCATCTCTGTGATGTTGACTAATGCTGCATACACACTACCCTACTTTCCATCAGAATAAACTCTGACGGTCTTTCCGACAGAGTTCCGACGGAGTTCCGCTAAAACAGACTTGCCTACACACGATCACACCAAAGTCCGTTCGTTTAGAACGCGATGAAGTAGGACGGGACTAGAAAAGGAAGTTCAATAGCCAGTAGCTGCCCTTGCGTCGGAAAGATTTAAAACATGTTCTATTTCTAGGTCCGGCAGAATTTATGAAAAAAAAAGTCAGCTGAAGCCCACACACGATCAGAATATCCGATGAAATGATTCCGTCGGACCTTTTCTGCTGGAAAGTCCGGTCGTGTGTACGCGGCATAAGGAGAAGGCAGAGATCCTTTGGGCTAGACAGCTTAAGTAGGCAGGACTGACGAGCAGGATATCATCAACAAGTGAGTAACTGTGGAGAGAGATGGGAGCTGGAAATTAGCCGACAGCTGAGCGGCCAGCTCAGAGAAGGCAGGGCTGAGCCCAGCCATGACAGCACCCCTCTAAATAATTGAGTTTTGGTGTTTCCAGTATAGGTGGTGATCATCATACAGAGACATTTTAGTCCATTGTGTGTTTCCAACCTTGTGACAGGGGAACTGTTCCAATAAGACTGTACCCCTGTGCACAAAGACAGCTCTATTAAGACATAGCTTGATGAGTAGGGTGTGGAGGAACTTGAGTGGCCGGCACTCCTGACCCCCTACTGAACACCTTTGGGATGAACTTGAATCTGATTGTGAAATAGATCTTCTTATCCAACATCCATGGCCTCACAAATGCTCTTTTTTGCCTAATGGGGCACAAATTCTGACAGACACACTCCAAAATCTTGTGGAGATCCTTCCTTGCAGTGTGAAGGTTGTTACAGCCTTGAAATGGGAATTTCTAACAAGCTCATAATGTTGTGATGGTCAGTTGGCCACCAACTTTTGGTCATGCAGTGTATATAGTAAATGTTTAAGCTGCTAAAAGATTTGTAAAGAGATGCACACATTTTATTGTGATTCTGCCATGACTGCAACTCTGCAGTTCCTTGCTCTGTGCATTATTGGGAGAACCTTACCATAGTGGTGACACATTTCTGGATTTCTCCTTCTTTGTCACGGCTACCTAACCACTTCTTACTACCGAAATACTGGCATGTACTTCAAATTCAAGCTGGTATGTTGCAATCATGTAAAACAGGGGTGTCAAACTCAATTTCATCCCGGGCCGCATCAGCATTATGGTTGCCCTCAAAGGGCCCGTTGCATCTGCCTTGGTGTTGTGTCTAGGCAGTCTACAATGAAGTCTCTTGTGGATGATACCAGCGATGTGCGACACTCCTTTTCAACTAGCATTGAGCTGTATTATGCTCGTAATAATTATAAGCAGATGTCCAAAGCACCCCCCTTACATCATCTGTCAAGAATGAGCCCCCTCACCATCAGAAGTCAAGAGTTCCTCAACTTCCTCTACATAATAGTGCACTCCCCTTACCTTGTACTGTTGCCATGAAAAAGCTGGGGGCAGAGCTGAGAGCAGTGCAGAGTCTGGAGGAGGACCTGAGAAAGGCTGGAGTCGGCTGACTGCCGAGACAAGGGCAGGTGGAGACGAGGGTGTGCTGCAGCTGCACAGAGAGGTGCAGGATCTGGCGAGTTTGGTCCTCCCTTCTGCTGCCAACTGCTAAAACAAGGTGGATGCAGAGAGACAAGTGGGGTGCTGCAAGAGAGGTGCAAGGGCCACATGGAATGGCCTGGTGGCATGGATTCAGCCCACAGGCCTTGTGTTTGATACATGTGATATAAAGGCATATATCAGGTAGTGACACTTGATAAATTAAACATTTGTTTGATTTAAATGCAAGAATATGTAGCACTTTCCCCAAAGGAACTGCTGATGTTTGGGTCTCCTGACCCCGGATATCAAAGACCTTCCCAGTAATGCCACACCCTTTGGTGCACCAAGGCTGGGGAGGGTACATTTATTGGTGCAATCCATAGTAAATTATGTGATTGAGTCCAACAAAACTGAGCATAGGTGCCCAAACTGAATCTTAAACCAGGCAATACAGTCTCCATAAGCAGTGGGCAGAAGGTAATGATCAGCGGCCTTTCACCACCAAATGAACCAGGAGACTCTCCGTCCCAACATAGGAACATCAGTTGTGACCCCAAACTCAGCAAAGATGTTTACACAGACCAGGTGGTGACTCTGGACTCAACGATGATGTTCTCGCAGACTGGGCGGCGACACTGGACTCAACAATGACGTTCCCGCAGTTTTGGTGATCCCACTAATGTCTGCGTTTCTGACAGTAGACAGTCTGCCACAATGTGTACTCTCCGTACACCGTCCTCCACACCACTGCCTCAAGTCCAGCAACTCTCTGCCATTTTCTTTCTTCCCAGCTTCCTGTCATGCTGGGACTTGCAATTCCAAACCACTCTGCAGCACCAGGCTCAGTCTCTCTGGGGATTACATTGACCCAAAAGTCATTGTTTCTCCCAGCAGGCTCTGTCCTCTCCCAGGCTGCAGAGCAGTCCTTTGCAGCTTCCTCTGTTCTCCGGGTGGTGGGCGGGGCTCTTCTTTGGCTCTCAGTTTTTCCATTGCCCCGCACTATTTAGTGTCCGCTCTCTATGTCCATTCTCTCCTCTCACAGCCAATCCTACAGTTCACTGTTGGCCTGAGAATGGAAGAGGAAGTGTGGGTGGCAGTGACAGTTGTAGCCTGGTCCATGTTGCAGAGCAGAGCAGTGTGTGGTTCTCAACCTCAGTCCTCAAGTACCCCCAATAGGCCATGTTTGCAGGTTTTCCTTTATCTTACACAGGTGCTTTAAATCAGAGTCAATGGCTTGATATTTTGGACAGCTATTTTATCTAAGAGAAATTCCCAAAACATGGCCTGTTGGGGGTACTTGAGGACTGAGGTTGAGAACCACTGGTTTAAACAAATGCTAAGTTGTTTGAACCTTTTTTTCATCATTATTGCATCTTTTGTACACCCACTACTTATCTACATACAGGTGCACCAGTGGCCGCTGCGTGCTATGGCTCCAGCCCAGGTTTCTGATAGTTACAAGGAAGATCATTCCTGTGTAATAAGCATTGACAAAGCCTCTTAAACTCTCCACTGGAAGCAAAAGTAACAAGGTGACATTGCAGGATAGTAGTTGGGGGAACAGGACAGAATGAAGTTACCAGTGCTTAACCACTTCAATACAGATCATTTTCGCCTTCCTGCCAAGGCCAATTTTCAGTTTTCAGCGCTGTCGCACTTTGAATGACAATTGAGCCTTCATGCAACACTGTACCCAAATGAAATTTTTATCATATTTTCCCAATAAATAGAGCTTTCTTTTGGTGGGATTTGATTATCTCTGTGGTTTTTATTTTTTGCGCTATAAATAAAAGAATAGCGACAAGTTTTAAAAAAAACACAATATTTTTTACTTTTTACTATAATAAATATCCCAAGTTTTTTAAAAAAAACTATTTTTTTCCTCAGTTTAGGCCGATATGTATTCTTCTACATATTTTTGGTAAAAAAAAAAATCGCAATAAGCGTATATTGATTGGTTTGCACAAAAGTTATAGTGTCTACAATATTGGGGATAGTTTTATGGCATTTTTATTATTTTTTTTTTTTTTTTACTAGTAATGGCGGCGATCTGTGATTTTTATCATGACTGCGAAATTGTGGTGGACATATCGGACACTTTTGACACCATTTTGGGACCATTCACATTTATATAGCGATCAGTACTATAAAAATGCACTGATTACTGTATAAATGTCACTGGCAGGGAAGGGGGTGAAACTAGGGGGCGGTCAAGGGGTTAACTGTGTTACCTAGGGAGCGATTCTAACTGTAGGGAGCGGGGACTCACAAGGGGAGGAGACTGATCGGTGTTCCTCCGTACTGAGAACACATGATCAGTCTCCTCTCACCTGACAGGACGTGGATCTGTGTGTTTACACACACAGATCCATGTCCCGGCTCTGTTATCGGGCAACCGCGGGTGCCCGGCGGACAGCACGCCCGCCGGGCACGTGCATCGGCTCCCAAGTGACGCGGTGGGCGCGCCCCCCAGACGGCTGGGTAGCCCAGGACGTCATATGACGAACGCCCAGGATGGGAGATCCCTCCTGCGGATGTCATATGACTATGGGCGCTATTGAAATGGTTAAACAAATATCATAATGACAGGATCAACAGGTATTATTTTAATAAAACTTTCAGATTTAAAAAGATTGAAAATGGCTTTAGAAATGATAAGAACAACTAAAAGATAGTATGAGATTTTATTTACTTGGTTTACATTATTTTAAAGCATCTGTCATTACACCAAGCCACCAACATTTTCAATATTATCATAAAAATGTTTTTGTCGTTTTAAGTAAATTAACATATAAGGGGATAATTATAAGGATATAATTAGCTTCTGACAATAACCACTTATAAACAGAAAACAGGTTTATATTGTGTTGCTGATGAAAAATTGATGTTAATAAAATATGAAGTTGGTAAAGCTACGTACCTTTCCCAGGGCTGTCCTAGGAAATGTAATAAAGTGTGGGACCTTTGGATTAACTCAGTTGACATTACTGATTCCTATGATGGGCCTTAATCTATTATTTGGTTAACTAGCTCCTATATATCTTGTTTGGGTATCTCCTATAGGAGATATATTCTGCCCATGAGTGAGCACTGGTTGATATAGTTGTAATAGTTTTAGGTACTTAGTTATTGTACCTTGCTAATGTTTTTGTTTGCTTTCTTTTGGGGATGGCCCCTTCCTGTTCCAACATGACTGCGCACCAGAGCACAAAGCAACAAGAACACCTTTGGGATGAATTAGAGCGAAGACTGCGAGCCAGGCCTTCTCGTCCAACATCAGTGCCTGACCTCACAAATGCGCTTCTGGAAGAATGGTCAAACATTCCCATAAACACACTCCTAAACCTTGTGGACAGCCTTCCCAGAAGAGTTGAAACTGTTATAGCTGCAAAGGGTGGGCCAACTCAATCTTGAACCCTACGGACTAAGACTGGGATGCCATTAAAGTTCATGTGCGTGTAAAGGCAGGCGTCCCAATACTTTTGACAATATAGTGTATAGTGAATGCAGGGTCCTGGGTTTAGTAACATTTTAAGGAACATCAAAACAATTATGAACCAACATACCTCTGCTCAAGAGTTGCACATCTAGGTGTCCTGGAGTGGTGAGAAGAGTGGCAATCTCAACCTGGACTCCAACCAGGCCACACACCCAATCCTTTTCACTCCACCCCTCGGAGCTTAGACATGGGGAACCTCTGCTCATGCTGCTCTCTCCCCCTGTCAGCATGTTCTTTCAATGCATGCACATGGCAGCAAAGGCTATATAATTAGCTTTCAATACAACCACTGCAAGTTTTTAACCAATCAGATTCATCTATAAATCAGATCACAGTTTGAATCATATTCTCTATAACAACCTACAGCTCTTAATAAAGGGAAAATTTCTTTAGGCCCAAAAATGTGTTGGCTGTTTAAGACCCCTTTCACATTGGGGGCTAAATATAACAACTGAAAAACGTCTCTCAATGCTCCCCATGTGAAAGTCATAGTCATGGGACATTAAAAAAAGTCCTGCAAGCAGCGTCTTTGGGGCAGTGGAGGAGCTGCTCCTCCGGCGCCCCTGCCCTAATAGAATGTTATTATTTTTTAAACTGAATTTTATGTTTGGACCTTAAACATTGGCCCACTACACTTTTTCTTTCTTTTTACATCAGTGGCAGTTGGTGCTCAGTATTTTGGGAGGGGGGGCAAGCAAACCCCCTCACTTGCACAGCACCCCGCACACCCCTCCCCCCCCAAGCGGGAGGGAGGTGATCTGTGGCCTTACCTTAGGAGGCCGATGACGAGGTGGTGCTGGATCCCGGGTAGACTCCTGGAAGCTGGAGGAGGCTGTTGCTGCCTCAAGCTCTAATCATGTGCTTCGGAAAAAAAATAACCCATATTGAAATCCATGCGTCCGGGGTCCTGCATATAGGGGGGGCGGCGCCCCTGCAACCCCTAACGGAACGGCCACCACTGTCTTACAGTACATTTCATTTTTGCTCAAAATTATACCTTTTGGCCCTTTCCCAAAGGAGAACAGCCTCACCAAAGATCACTGGACTTTCAGGTACAGTAAATCCTTGGTTTGAGAGTAACTTGGTTTGAGAGCGTTTTGCAAGACAAGCAACATTTTAAAATAAATTTTGACTTGATATACAAGCGATGTCTTGATATAAGAGTAGTGTCATATCACAACTGAGTATAAAAGAGAAGAGAGGCGCCTCTAAGTGTAGCAATATGGTTACATTTAATGAAGGTACAACATTTAGCAAGTCACATGGTTGATGATTAAAACTGGCACATCTAATGCCGCGTACACACGGTCGGACTTTTCGTCTACAAAAGTCCGACGGACGCCGACGGACTAAAGCTGGCTGGTAATTCGATCGTGTGTGGGCTTCCCCGGACTTTCAGAGGACTTTTCCAGCCTCAAATCTGACGGACTTTAGATTTGAAACATACTTCAAATCTTTACGTCGTAACTACGCCGGACCCAGAAATCCGCTCGTCTGTGTGCTAGTCCGACGGGCAAAAACCCACGCTAGGGCAGCTATTGGCTACTGGCTATCAACTTCCTTATTTTAGTCCGGTGTACGTCATCACGTACGAATCCGTCGGACTTTTGTGTGATCGTGTGTAGGCAAGTCCGTTCGTAAGAAAGTCTGCCGCAAGTCCGCCAAAAGTCCGCCAAAAGTCTGTCGAAAGTCTGTCGGACAGGCTGTCGGGCTTTTGTAGATGAAAAGTCCGACCGTGTGTACGCGGCATAAGTATGCAGGCATCTGGGGTAAAGCTATCTGCATAGACCGTCCTCCGCACCGCCATCAATGTCATCCCTTCCACTCTGCACTCCACGAGCGCTTCAAGCCTCACTTTCAGATCGCTCTACTGCAGGGTAGTCTTCCTGGTCACGATTGCAGACTGACAGCGGTGAGAGCCGGCGGTGCGGGGGATGGTCTATGTGGACAGCTTTACCCCGGATGCCTGCATTCTTAGATGTGCCTCTTGTAATCATCAACCATGTGAGTTTCTAAATGTTGTACCTTCATTAAATGTAACCATATTGCTACACTTAGAGGTGCCTCTCTTCTCTTTTATACTCTGGAGCTCCTGATGGATTTTGCTTCTAATCCCCTTGTGGAGGCTTCCATTTGTGGATGGACATTTTATGGTTACACAACCTATCACATTGCTAAAATCTTTTTATATGGACTATAGACTGAAGGACTTATGAATAAATGGTTGTGGAACGAATTATCCAAGTTTCCATCTTTTCTTATGGGGGAAATTCGCTTTGATATACAAGTTCTTTGGAATACAAGCATGTTTCTGGAACGAATTATGCTCGCAATCCAAGGTTTTACTGTATTAATTATGTAAGTTCTTGAGATCCAGCACCACCCAACCCCCCCTATTTACCCATTATATAGATGACAACTAGAGGGAGCATTAAGAGCTCTATACATAAAATAAGATATTTACAATATGGCATATCAATAAATATTACTGTAATCTAAAATGCCTGCCTATCAGAAGAACAATGCATTTCCCTTTAAACCAACTTGGAGCTTTAGTTTTACTGAACAATGACGCACACAACTACTGTACCATTAAATATTTTCTTGATTATTTGTTTCTTTACCCAAAATAGAATGAATTAAAATACAGCTTTCCTTTTTTGAGGAAGATAAAGGGTTTTTATTTCTCTTTTTTTTCCTGTTTTTTTTTTTTTTTTTCCTCTGATGAAATTCCTTGGAACGCACTTTGGTAATGAGTGACACACTTATAATCTGTCGGTTTTATTATCTGTGAATTTAATGTGGAGGGAGAGTGGTCTTGGTGAGTAAAATATATGTTAGAAAGGTTACAGAGAAGTCACCAGGCAGTTTTTATTGTCTACGCTCCATCAAGATAGAGAAAGTTGAAAATTTCCCCCAGTGTTAATAATACAGTATTAGTTACACATCAGTGGCTTATTGGAGGTAGGCCAACACGGCTGCTGCTCACTTAGCCCTAAATTTCTCTAGCGGCCAGTTATTTAAAAAGACAAAAGCTGCCGTGAGCTGCAATATAGGTCAGGCCGTACCAAAGAGAGCAGCGAGCGCCTCTTATATCATCCTGGATTCTAAGCAGAACAATTTTATGGGTAGTCATTAAAGAATACAAATTACTTGAGTAAAGCTGAAATGTAATAAATGCAATAGTGTCATTAACAGTCTGAGCTCTATTTTATTAAGGAAAAATATTCGGCAATTCAGCTGGAGTATATGGGAATTGATGTCGGTAGCGAGAGCAGGTGGATACACAGGAAACAATGCCGTTACTGTTGGCTGGGCCTTTGTGGGGAACGGCAGCTTTTATGGGGAAGGATTATTCCATTGTTACTCAAAGTTGGGAGGGGGTTTCACTGACGCTACAAATACTGGCCCTGGGTGGCACATGGCTGGACTTGGCATCTAACAGAAGGCCATGAAGTAGCTTCCCTCTGGTCCACTTTTTAACCCTCTTGCTGTCATCGGTCTACTTATGGCCACATGTTGATAATGCTTTCTCAATTTTTTTCAATACACAGATAAAATGCTTTTGACTCAAGGATTAATTTACTTTTATTTTTTTAGACTAAATAAAAACTGAAAGTAGAAAAAAATCTAATTTATGCAGGTTGTGTACTAAGAAAGTAATTGTATTTTTAATACAGTGCCTTGCAAAAGTATGTGGCATTTTTCATGTTTTGTTGCCTCACAACCTGAAATTAACATGGAGTGTTTGAGGATTTGCATCATTTAATTTACAGAACATGCCCACAACTTTGAAGATGTTTTTTTTTTTATTGCGAAGCAAACAACAAATAGGACAAAATGACAGAAAAAGTCAATGTGCATAACTATTCACCCCCCTAAAGTCAATACTTTGTAGAGCCACCTTTTGCGGCTATCACAGCTCCAAGTCGCTTTGGATAAGTCTCTATAAGCTTGCTACATCTTACTCCTGGGATTTTTGCCTATTCCTCCTTGCAAAACTGCTCCAGCTCCTTCAAGTTGGATGGTTTGCGCTTGTGAACAGCAATCTTTAAGTCTAACCACAGATTTTCTATTAGATTGAGGTCTGGGCTTTGACTAGGCCACTCCAAAACATTTACATGTTTCCCCTTAAACCACTCAAGTGTTGCTTTAGCAGTGTGTTTGGGGTCATTGTCCTGCTGGAAGGTGAACCTCCGTCCTAGCCTCAAATCACACACAGTGGTACAGGTTTTGCTCAAGAATATCCCTGTATTTAGCACCATCCATCTTTCCCTTAACTCTGACCTGTTTCCCAGTCCCGACTGCTGAAAAACATCCCCACAGCATGATGCTGCCACCACCATGTTTCACTGTGGGGATGGTGTTCTTTGGGTGATGTGATGTGTTGGGTTTTTGCCAGATATAGCGTTTTCTTTGATAGCCAAAAAGTTTAATTTTAGTCTCATCAGACCAGAGCACCTTCCTCCATACATTTTGGGAGTCTCCCACATGACTTTTCGCAAACTCAAAATGTGCCATTTTGTTTTTTGCTGAAAGTAATGGCTTTCTTCTTGCCTCTCTCTTGCCAGCTCCTCCAGGGTTACCTTAGGTCTCTGTGCTGCCTCTCTGATTAATACCCTCCTTGCCCGGTCCGTGAGTTTTGGTGTGCGGCCGTCTCTTGGCAGGTTTGCTGTTGTGCCATGTTCTTTCCATTTGGTTATGATAGATTTGATGGTGCTCCTAGGGATCATCAAAGATTTGGATATTTTTTTATAACCTAACCCTGACTTGTACTTCTCCACAACATTGTCCCTTACTTGTTTGGAGAGTTCCTTGGTCTTCATGGCAGTGTTTGGTTAGTGGTGCCTCTTGCTTAGGTGTTGCAGCCTCTGGGGCCTTTCAAAGGTTGTGTATATGTAATGACAGATCATGTGACACTTAGATTGCACACAGGTGGACATCGTTTCACTAATTATGTGACTTCTGAAAGTAATTGGTTGCACCAGAGCTTTTTATGGGCTTCAAAACAAAGGGGGTGAATACATACGCACATGCCAGTTATCAGTTTTTTATTTCTGAAAAATAGTTTTATGTATATATTTTTTTAATTTTACTTCACCAACTTAGACTATTGTGTTCTGATCCATCACATATAATTCAGATTAAAAAAAAACATTGAACTAAAGGCTGTAATGTAACAAAATAGGTAAAAACTTTTGCAAAGCCCTGTATAAACCTGTCAGTACACTTACAGCCCAACCCTAGCTTAAAGCAGAGTTCCACTTGTTTTTCAGTTTATTAAAAGTCAGCAGCTCCAAAATGTGCAGCTGCTGACTTTTAATAAACAGACACTCACCTTTCCCACGGACCAGCGATGCGGCCGCCCGAGACCTCTCTCCTCTCCCCCTCCTCTCCATGGCGCCATCATGGCAACTGTGGGAACCCAGCCGTGACAGCTTGTGGCTTCATGGCCGGGCGCGCACTGTGCATGCACAAGTCGCGCTGCTCTCTCCTAGTGGCCAGGCAATCTTCTGGGACCTGTGACGTGGCCCAGAAGATTGCAGAGAGGGAGGGGCCGCCTAGGGGAAGAGGATGAGTCACCTAGGTGGACAGAAGATGGAAGAAGGAAGTGGGACAGGAAGTACCTGTAAAAACCAGGTACCCACTTCCCCCCAAAAAAATTTACATGCCAAATGTTGCATGTAAGGGGGCGAGGAGTGCTTAAAGTGGAAGTTCCACTTTTGGGTAGAACTCTGCTTTAAGCAAAAATGTGAAAAAAAGGCCCAAGCATTTGTTACAGAGGCGTAACTAGAACCTTAAGGGCCCAGGTGCAAGACATCATGAGGGGCCCCCCTGACCGGGACCCTTCCCACTGATCCTGGGGCCCTTTACTCCCATTGTGGGACCCTTTATTATGGTCCCACAGCAAGTGATCTTCCTGATGTCTTGGGGTCCCCCCATAGTGGCGGTACACCAGAGCCCAGTCGCAAGTGTGACCCTGATAGTTCCGCCACTTGTGTCAGCAGTTTTTTAGTTCTGTTTTAGTTTTTTATAATTTTTTTACCATTTCATTTATTTATTTAATTCTTTTTTACAATTAAATTTTTTATTCTTTTTTTTAACATATTTTTTAGGACCACCATTGGGGGGCTTTGGCGAAATAGGGCGTGTCCAAACAGACCTCTGATGTCTCATTTTCGAGGCAGAGAAAGGGACTGAGGACAGATTAATTTGCCCATTTCTTTCTCCATTTTTTTTTTCAATACACTGATAAAATGCTTTCCTTTTTTTTTTAGGCTAAATAAAAACTGAAAAAAAATCTAGTATATGCAGGTTGTGTATTAAGACAGTAACTGTATTTTTAATATAAACCTGTCAGTACACTTACAGCCCAACCCTAGCTTAAGCAAAAATGTGAAAAAAAAAGGCCCAAGCATTTGTTACAAAGACGTAACTAGAACCTTCAGGTCCCCGGTGAAAGACATCATGAGGGGCCTCCCTGGCCCCTTGACCGGGACCCTTCTCACTGATCCCGGGGCCCTTTTGTCACGAACGTATGTCCCGTTCCAGAAGGCGTGCGCCTATGCGCGAGTCACGGACCGCTCGTACGAACGTGCGCATGCGCGTTCGTTACGACGCGCTTTGGCGCCCAATAGCCTTTAAAAGATGCTCAGTGGCGCTGCCTCTTGCGGTTTGATCTGCTTCCGTTCCCTGTGTTCCTGATTGTACCAGTACTCTGTTCCTGTATTCTGACCCGGCTTCCTGACCCTGCTTATGTCTCCAATCCTGACCTCGGCTAGTTTGACCCAGCTCTGTTACCTGCCTGATTGCCTGTTGCCAAGACCCAGCCTGGACTCTGACTATTCTCTGCTTGCCGTTTCTGCTGTATTCCCTGATGTGTATGACCCGGCTCGTCTGACTGCTTCTGTCTGCAAACCTGCATCTGCTGATCTGCAAACCTGCATCTGCTAACCTGCATCCGCTGCTCTGCAAACCTGCACCTGCTGACCTGCATCCGCTGCTCTGCAAACCCGCATCTGCTGACCTGCATCCGCTGCTCTGCAAACCTGCACCTGCTGACCTGCATCCGCTGCTCTGCAAACCTGCATCTGCTGACCTGCATCTGCTGCTCTGCAAACCTGCATATGCTGACCTGCATCCGCTGCTCTGCAAACCCGCATCTGCTGACCTGCATCCGCTGCTCTGCAAACCTGCACCTGCTGACCTGCATCCGCTGCTCTGCAAACCTGCATCTGCTGACCTGCATCCGCTGCTCTGCAAACCTGCACCTGCTGACCTGCATCCGCGACCACTTCAAGCAGTAAGGACTCAGGCACCTTTACCTCACTGTGCTCTTACCGCCACTGTTCCCACTCCAGTGGTCTCCGAGCCAGGGTGGTACGGGAGGTCTCCCTCCTCACGTCAGGCTCACATCCCAGGTACGTTACACCTTTACTCCCATCATGGGACCATTTATTGTGGTCCCACAGCGGGCTACCTTCCTGATGTCTTGGGGTTCCTCCACAGTGGTGGAACACCAGAGCCCAGTCGCAAGTGCAACTCTGATAGTTCTGCCTCTGGTGTCAGCAGTTTTTTAGTTCTGTTTTATTTTTTTATAGTTTTTTAGCATTTCATTTATTTATTTATTACAATTGTATTTTTTAATCTTTTTTTTTACATATTTTTTAGGACTTTGGTGAAGTATCAGGGGTCTAAACAGACCTCTGATGTCTCATTTTCGAGACAGAGAAAGGGACTGAGGACCTGAGTTTTCAGTCCCTTTCTCTGCAGGCTCAGCTGCGCAGAATGAAGGAACAGGAATAGCTCTCTACAGAGCTTCCAGCTCATTCATAAACTGAGGCATAGTAAACACAGTTTACTATACCCCAGCTATGAATGAATAAAAAAATATATATATAGAGTCAGTGATTGGTACAGATCACTGACTCTATTCATTAAGACAAGGAAGGGGCTGGTAAATGACACATTTACCAGCTCCTTCCCCACTCTCCATCCTAACAGATCCCCCACAGATCCCCACAGCATCCGGCAGGAGGTGGGAGAGGGAAACCCAGCAGCGCTGCAATAGGGTGAGGGGGGCCAGGGAAAGACTCCGGAGCCCTGGGGCTGAAGGACAGGGATAGGGAGGTGGCGGGAGCAGCATGTGAAGGAGCAGATGCCCTTCATTTCCCTCCTGCAGGCACTAGATGTCTACGGGATGGAGATGAGCATTCAGCGGCTGCATGGAGGGATCTGTTCCTTTATATGCCACCGCCCCCGCCACCCTCTATCCAGGTGTATAGGGGGGCCGCACAGGCCCCTGGAGCAGGGGGCTGGGTCACAATGGCAACTCCTGTACATACGCCCCTGATTTGTTGAAATAGACAGTAAAAAGCAAACAAAGCGAACAACCTCCTGAACTCAAGATGGATGTTTAAGCTAAGAAGAACCTCAAATCTTCAACCTCTTAAAGCTAGGTTTTGCAGCCCTCTGTGGACTGAGAAAGCCCACAAAGCAACAAGAAAAAGCAAAAACTGAGGGTGCACCAGCCTTGCGCATTACCTTTGATAAATTCTGTTATTGAAGAAATAAAACAGATGTATACTCACAAACAGCAAGTAATATTAAGCTCATCAATGTCCACAGTGTCCCGCATAGCCTGGGCCACTGAGCAAGTTCCAAACTGGCTGACACGTTTTCGAGGATAGGTACCCTCTTCCTCAGAGCACCTGTCCCTCTAATACTCATCATTGGCGTGTTCCCCCACAGACTTACCATTCTACGACCCAGCACTGGTCCTCCTTCAAATTAAATGATGCCCAGAGGAATTCAACCCACTGACTGTGAGTTTGTGTTGTCAAACTCATCCCTCTGGAGGTTCATTATCTAGTCACTCTGAGCTCAAGTGTGGAAACTGGACCCAATGACAAATGGTACATATAGAATTTTTTTTTTTTTACAAGTAAAATCCCCACATTTTTTAAATAAAAGTGGCATGTAGGGAATCAAACATAGCCCATGCAGGACAAGACAACAGGTTTCCTTTAATTCTCTACCACCCTCCAACCCCCCAACCCCAGCAGTACATACTCTGTTGATTCCCTGATGCTCCATTCAGCTTCCAGGAGGAAAGAAAATAACCAATACATTACAGTACTATTGCTTGATGAGTGGCTCAGCATGACATGTGGCTTTCTTTTTTCATTTAATTGGTTCAGATTCCCTC
Organism: Aquarana catesbeiana; assembly: GCF_042186555.1. Classification (NCBI taxonomy): domain Eukaryota; kingdom Metazoa; phylum Chordata; class Amphibia; order Anura; family Ranidae; genus Aquarana; species Aquarana catesbeiana. Next base: position 71,537,596 of record NC_133324.1, read on the forward strand.
ATTTTATTACAAATGATATCGTAACAAAAGGACAACTCTAAATAAAAACAAATGAAATACATGAGCACAGGTGTAGATAATTTATTTTCACAGCTGAAATTCATTTAAAAGGCTTATTAGGCTACATTCGCATGGACATAAAAATTTAACTGATCTGATTACAAATGTTTTTTTCTAGCACAAAACTTTCTGCGTAATGATAAGAAAATTCTTGCTATAGTAAAAACGCTAGTATATGTGTTTTTTTTTTTACTGCCCTATGAGGCAGAAACCCTCTGGACAATGTCACCGCAGGGTTAGTTTTAGAACCCATTCACACTTCTGCATTGCACTAATGCAAAACGTGCGGCATTGGATGGGAGTACTGTACTGCAGAAGGTTACATGCCATTACTTTTGAATGGCACCCCAACAAACTCTACTAAAGTAATTGTCAACGCACCTGAACTACAGCACTACACAATGCACATGCCATGAGTTGTGGAGTGCTGTGGTAAAAACAATGTCCATGCCCATTTTTGATTGCATTGTGGTGAATTGGTAGGCCTTAGTATAATGCATAGCAGCCCAATTGTAAGGTGTCAAAGGGGTAACAAGTAGGGTTAGTGTAAGGGTTAAAGGGAGAAAAAGTGAGAGATTTACAGGGAGAGTTAGCGTAAGAGTTACAGGGAGGAAAAGTGTGGCCTCTTTTGTCAGTCCGAACCATTGTTTTCCCATCAGTTATCTCCAGCCTCTGTCTCTAACTTCTCCTTACCAGTGCCTTGTCCACTCAATGCCTGACAGTATTTAGCCAGCGCTGATGTATTGTTTATCCTTAGTCTGGCTATAGGTTATACTTCTGCAGATCATCTACCATGCCTACTATGCTATAGTACACCACTAAACAACCCCAGATTAAACCCTGTTCCTCATATTGGCCTGGCTATGTTGTCAGTGGGAAAAACAAACACAGAACCTAGCAGCCAATTCAACTGGGAGACGGCGGTGCATAACATAGTCTGTTAGACTTTCTGCCTTGGCTTGATCCCACTGGTAATGAAAACTATCAAATCCAGTCCCTGCCTTGTGTGTTTGGATACTCAACTTTTTTTCCCAGTCTTTTCATTCTCCAGTTAGAACTTCAAATGTCTAGCAATCCCAGTCCTAGTTGCTTGGACCTTTAAACTCTGACCCCCGTTTCCATTTAGTCCTGGATATCCCAATAGCCTCTTAGCAATGGGCTTGTGCTCTCTATAAATAATCAAAAACTTTAATTGTATGTATGGCCAAAAAATTCGGGAGAGTCTGAAAGAGCTATAACTACTATCAGTTTATTTATTGCTGTTGGGGTACCTTTGGGGAGATCTCCCTTCACTATCTGTCCAGAAGAAGCGACAGTAGGTGAGCATAAATCTCTACAAAGTGTGAGGACATCCACTCTTAGGGAGTTATCCCCATTGGTGCCCCAATGGAATATTATCCCTTACCTCTAGTTCTGGTGACAACTGTAAAATTTTGGATCTCCTGTTACCTTCTATGTCAGTAATAATGGTCACCAGGACATATAAGGTAAATCTACGTAGCAGGGACACAGTCAGCAGTAAAAACAATGCTGCTCCCCCCCTTTTATACTGACTGGGGATGACAGTGCTGAACAGGAGGTTAGCATTAAAAGCTTGACAAATGTTCCCTACTCTAATCTAAAAATAAAAAATAAAAATAAACTTCCTCTGCTCCCCATGACAGCCACCTTACTTTACTCTTACTTTACTTTTTGGCTTTGCTTAAAGGCACTATAAAAAAAAAAAATGTTTAAAGAAAGACTGTAAGGAGATATTGATAAGTTGGTTGCTTGCTCTGATCCTCTGTTTTATGCAACTGTACCCCCAAAGCACAGGTTCAAGTGTCGGCCAGCTGCTGGTTGTTTACTCCAGCCTCACACCCTCCTGCTTAATGCACCTTGCTATTGGTTTATCACTGTCATAGGCAATCCCACTAACCTACAGAAAGGTAAAAACCAGAGGCAGTGATCAGAAAGCTTATCGGTACTTACTGTATATCCCCAGGTTTTGTAGTTTCAGTGGCATTGTAAAGGGGATCAAATGTGTGGGGCAGGCTCCTGGAGATGCTATTAATTTCCCTACAAGTACTTTTTTAATGCCATTAGTATATAACCTTGATTGGCTTAATACAACAAGAAATTATGTGTTTTCCTTTAACACTCTAGTATTTATTTCAACAAAATCAAATATAGAGAGAACTCATTTTTTTCTAAAGTTTTAATTAATTATACAAAGATAACAAGGTTTTGTGTGCTCTTTATCGGTATAAAATACCAATGTTCATTAAATTTAAAATAAAACAAAGGAAAAAAACCGCATCAGAATATAAATTGCAGTACGACATTAACTGATAAATTGTCTATGTCATTTTCTCCAGCGTAGAAGTGAAATGTGAGTATTAATTTAGACAACTCTGAAAAAGTCATGCATTTTATATTGTAAAACACTAGGTAGCATAATTGCAAAAGTAAAGAAAAAGGCACAAGAGACGAATACCATCTTTTTATTTGCATTAGGCTCTCTAAAGCAGAGATTTGTAAGTAAAAAATTAATTTAAGTTCTTCTTGACTCTTGAAATCAGATTATGAGATATTTTTCCGAGCATTGCCTAATCATGTTACATTTGGGAAAATTGACTTTAAATATCACTTTGCTATGTACGGGAATATCATTTAATAGAAGTTTTTTTAGGCTGACCTAAGAATAGAAGTCATGTGGATGTTTAGCAAGCCCTCTTATTTCTTTTCTTCTTTCTCTTTCTTTCACTTCACTTCTCTTTCTTTTCCCTTACTTTCTCTATTTTTAATTTTCCCTTCTCTTTTTTTATTTTTAAGTTCCCTTCTCTTTTTTAATTTCCTTTGCTTTTCTTCCCTGCCATTCTCTTCCCTTTCTCATCAGTCCTCTTCATCTGTTCTCTTCTCTTCCCTACTGTCCTCTCTTCTCTTCCCTTCTCTTTTTTCTTTTCACATCCCTCATCTTTTCTCTTTTCCTTTTTTGACTGCCCTTACTTTTAGCCCTTTAATTACTTTCTCTTCTATTTTCTCCTTATCCTTTTCTTTTAAATTCCTCTCATCTCTCCCTTCCCCATCTCTTCATTTATATTCCTTTTATTTTATTTTCCCTTCCTTTCCCTTCCTATCTCTTAGCTTTTCTCCCATTTCTTTTCCCTTCTTTTGTCTTTTTTCTTTTTTTTTTCTTTTCCTGTCCCTACTTTTTTTAAAGTGTTTTTTTCTTTTTCCTCCCCCCCTCCCCCTTTTTTTTTTTACTTTTCCTTTTTATTCCCTCCTCTCTTGATCATATTTGGTCAAGGACTTCACATGGGATTCCCGGCCGGTTTGTTGACATTCGGTGGCCGACCAGTGAGCTGTCATTTGCGATGGAGTATCGTAAGAGGATCTTTTTAGCAGCTCTCATCATGTTCATGTCACCGGTTCAGTGGGGCATCATTCATTTTAATTGATGTGGATCTTCATTGCTGAATGATGTGATTTATGTTGGCTTTACATACATCGTGGGAAATGTTTTAGTTTAAAAAAAGGACTTTGTTGAAGGAGTGCATGGTTTATCCACTACTCATTTTTTTTACTCGTTTTTTTTGGTTTTTGTGAATGACTAATAATGGATTCTATGTGGGTGGGTTACAGATTCTGATAAGTGCACCCCCACCACCCCGCAGAACTCTGAATATTTGAACATGCATTCAGATTGACCTGCTCCATTTTCTCATGTGGTATGCCACATGCTTTGTTACTTTGTTTGCTCCCCTTCTCCCCACCCTTGTTCTTGTGGGATATTCCATTTTTATTTCTGTTTTCTTTTTGGGTCAGCCCATGAGGACAGGGTCTTCTCAGATAGGTTGCTAGGGAATTTAGGTAAATGTAGTTTTTTTGCACTGTAGTTTGTGGAGCAGTTTGTGATTGCTTTGGGCTGTTATGAGTTCCACTGGTTTCAGGTTTGATTGTTTCTTCCTGCCTTCTGGTGGGTTCCAGGGATATTTCGAAGAGGTCCTTGTACCCATCAACATGGGAACCAGGTGCTTAGCCTGAGGATGAGACCCATGCTGAGGGCACATGCCTTGATATGGTTTGGGAGGATGGTGCATGCTTGTTGCCCTTTCTTTTTCTGGCCAGTCAAAATGCATGCTGGGATAAGGGTCCGCTATGGATTTTGGGAGGGCCCATGCTTTTTATTTGATCTGGTATATGTCCCCAGTGGTAATGTTTAGCCACCCATAGCCTTATTTCCCAACAGCTTGCAAACTGGCCTTGAAAAAGGCTAGAAATAAAATAATTAGATTCGGCCCCATAGACTTTGGGAACTTTGTGGATTTTAGGCTGAGTTTAAGGAAACGTCCAGCAAACTAAATGCAGGCCAGTTTGCTTACCACTAATCCAGAGAAATGACATGCAGCTGATGCTGGAGTAAGTGCCTATAGGAAGGAATGGCTGAAAGAGGCTGAGATCCCCGGCAATGAGATGCAAAAAAAACAAAAGTGGAAACAGTATTTTATAAAAAAAAAATGCCAATTGTTTGCTATGCTTGATTTTCGCAAACTAAATGGCATGCAGGGCAAATAAACAGGTTGGGTTGAAATCCTCCCTCCCCAACAAAATACAATATACTCACCTTTCCCTCACTTCACGGCTGTGGGCGAGGAGATAGAATCCTGTGTAAGCTCCGAATAACCTTGGCCCAGCCCCTTGTAATGGCCATCATCACTATACGCAGCAGGCAGGTGCTTTTTACAGAATAATAAGTCTTTTAAAATCATTTCAGCTGTGAAAATGAATTAATTAGAACACCTGTGCTTATATGTGCCATTTCATGAGAGTTGTCCTTTTATTAGACAGAATTTATTGTGTTACAATAAAATAAGGGAATCTGAATTAATTTAATAATACAATAATAATATATTAAGCTCCTTAAAGCCTCCTTCTAGACGCTGAGTAAGGAAGCGGATGCATTTGTAAAAAAAAAAAAAAAAAAAAATGAAAGGAAAGGAGAAAAAAATAGATGGCTTATTCATTGCACTCAGAAGTCGGAACTCGGAGTACTTGAGAGCATTTTGATTTTGTCACTTCATTGTTTTCAATTAGAGTCTTTTTTGCATGTGCTGTGCCCTGGGAGATGGAACACTTATATTATGAACTGAGGTACTTCCACTGACAAATATGATTAATGGTATAATCTTGTAGATTACAATAGTTAGAGGCAGTTCCTGCCATTTCGCAATCTCTAAGGACTGGCACCACTTGCAAGCGCTGCAAACAGCTGCACACTAGTCCTCAATAATATTATCATAAATGTGGGATTGCATTGGCATTTATACTAGATAGATTTAAAGTGCACCTGTTGGGTATAGTAAACAAGACACTACAAGGCAGGCGCTTAGGGAAAGTAGGCATTGGCTTTTTTAAATTATGAAGGATTATGTGTATTTGGGGGGTGTAGGAGTTTAGCTCTTGCTTACTGTGCTGCTAAGTCCCACCCTAGTTGTATATACACTATATTGTCAAAAGTATTAGGACACCTGCCTTTACATGAATTTAATGGCATCCCAGTCTTGGTCCGTAGGGTTCAATATTGAGTTGGCCCACCCTTTGCAGCTATAACAGCTTCAACTCTTCTGGGAAGGCTGTCTACAAGGTTTAGGAGTGTGTCTATGGGAATGTTTGACCATTCTTCTAGAAGCACATTTGTGGCTCAGGCACTGATATTGGATGAGAAGGCCTGGCTCGCAGTCTCCGCTCTAATTCATCCCGAAGGTGTTCTATTGGGATGAGGTCATGAGTCTGGGCAGGCCAGTCAAGTTCCTCAACCCCAAACTCGCTCATCCATGTCTCTATGGACCTTGCTTTGTACACTGGTCCAAATCATTTGGTTCAGGGGGGATTATGGTGTGGGGTTGTTTCTCAGGGGTTGGGCTTGGCCCCTTAGTTCCAGTGAAGGGAATTCTTAAGACGTCATTCTGCCACTGTAACCAAACTCTGGTTCGGCCACATCTTGAGTATACCGTCCAGTTCTGGTCACCAGTCCTCAGGAAGGATGTGCCAGAACTGCAGAGTCCAGAGAAGAGCAACAAAGCGAATAAGGGGGTTGAAGGACCTCAGTTATCAGGAACGACTACAAAAAACATTGAACATATTCTCCCTGGAGGAGTAAATCTTAAGAAGGGAAAAGATAGAGATATAAAATGTCTTAATTGGTGACTTTAGCATAGGGAATAAACATTTTAACCACTTCAGCTCCAGAAGATTCGTGACTAGGCAATTGTTTGCGATACGGCACTGCGTTTTTTTAAATGACAATTGCGCAGTCATGCAACACTGTACCCTAAATAAAATTGATGTCCTTTTTTTCCCACAAATAGAACTTTCTCTTGGTGGTATTTGATCACCTTTGCTGTTTTTATTTTTTGCGCTATAAACAAAAAAAGAAAACCTATCCAATAAAAAAATGTAAAAAATCTAATTTCTTCATCAATTTAGGCCAATGTGTATTCTGCTACATATTTTTTATTAAAAAAAATCCCAGCAAGCATATATATAAGTTATAGTGTCTACAAACTATAGGATATACTGTATTTATGGAATTTTTATTTATTTAATTCATTTTTACTAGTAATGGTGGCAATCAGCAATTTATAGAGGGACTGCAATATTGCAGCGGACAAATTGGACACCTAACTGCAACTTTTGACACTTTTTTTGGGAACCGGTGACACTAATACAGTAATCAGTACTAAAAAATATGCACTGTCACTGTACTAATGACACCGGCTAGAAAGGGGTAACATAAGGGCCGATCAAAGAATTAACTGTGTGCCTAGCCAGTGTTTGTGTACTGTGTGGGAGGTGCTTTTACTAAGGGAAGTCATGGATCCTTGTTCTTGGTTTGCAGGAACACAGGATCCATGCCTTCCCTACTGACCGAACAGCTCTCTGCCTTGTTTACATAGGCAGACTGCCATTCTGCCTCTGTAACGAGTGATCACCGGGTGCCAGAGGACAATAAGTCAACAGTACTTCGGGTCACGTTGTGCATAATCACAGTGAGAGCGGGTTACGGCGGAGCACATTTGCTCCCGCTACCCAGAATTGTGTGATCACATATATATACGTGATTCTGCGCAGTAAAACTGCTATAGGGCGGTCGTGAAGCAATTAATTTTAGGTCTCTAAAAAAGACACAATAATGGTGGAAAAGAAGGAGTTCAATCTTAAACTGCATAAGGGGTTCTTAATTTTTTTTTTGTTTTTTTGGGGGGGGGGTTCTTAATTGTTAGTGTTAAGGATGTGGAACACCCTTCCGCAGTTGGTGGTGTCAGTTGATAAATGTAAGAATTGTATAAATTTATTTTTTACTGAATGCAATGTACAGGAATATTGAAAATGGTAGTGAAATAAACACGCACTTAGGTTGATATAGATGGACTGGTGTCTATTCAACCTTACCAACTAGGTAACAATAGCCCAGCTATAGGAGGGCCCCAGCAGACTCCATCTGCTACATGCATTTGCATAGCTCCCAACTGTCCCTGATTTCGAGGGACTGTCCCTGATTTGCAGCAATGTCCCTCTATCCCTCATTCCTCCTCATTTGTCCCTCATTTTGGTCTGATCCATATAGTTGTATAAAAAATGCACTTTTTATCTTTCAAAAAGTGTTTCCCAGCGCTAAACCTTTCATTCAAATTCTAAATTGCTGCATTTGTCATTTTTAAAAGCCAATATAAAGGAATAATAGTGGTAAAAAAAGCACTTGTGGATTTAATTAACCTTTTTTTTTTGGTTATGTCCCCTTTAAGGGGCGTGTCCTATGCCTACATACATTTGCTAGAAGGTGTCCCTTATTCCCATCTCAAAACGTTGGGAGGTATGCATCTGACAAGCAGCTAGGAGGTGATATGCCGCCCCCTAACCGCCTGTTTAAACCCTTGAAAGGCAGCAGCACTGTGCCACAATCACATACATTAAATATGGGGCAATTGCAGCATGACCCTATCTGCCCGAATAGGTCGTATCTGGCAGCAGTACTGCTTGACAAATGTGAACTGTGTTATCATTTTTTGTATGCTGCACTGTCACCATGGCCATTCATTTTCCTTTTTTTTTTTTGGGTGTAGTGCTACCCCCACAGCAGCTGCTAGAAAGATGTCCAGGGTTCCTTTTCCCAAAAGGAACATGGTCACAGTCACTCTTCGGCTCAATAAACAGTCCAAGGGTTCTCTTTTTGGTGTTTTTATTTTTGGGTAACTTGGATGGGGTTAGGGAATTGAATGGGATATTCCAGGAACGTAAAATGGGAGGACACTTATCTTCTGAAGAACTATGAGCCTGTAGCAAACTTGAAGATTGTAATCTTCCTCCAGTGAACAGTCCAAGCAAAGTCCTTTCACAGGCAGTGCCAGATTTACATCTCAGAAGCACATGAGAAAAGAATTCTGAAGCGCCCCTCCCCCCCAAAAAAGAGGACATTGAGGCATCTTTCACACTTGTACGACTTGAAAGTCGCGCGACTTTGACGCGACTTGAAGCAATGCCTGTGTAAACATGAGGGCGATGGACCTCAAGTCGCATCAATGTCAGACCAAAGTAGTGCAGGGACTACTTTGCAATCATGGGGTACGACTTGTCATGCGACTTTGCAGGCCCAAGTCACAGGACAAGTCTCACAAGTGTGAAAGGGGCCTAAGACCAATTTTTTGATTACTTGATAACATTTTTTTTAGTTACGTTTTGTTCTTGAGGGAGTCTATTCCACATTTTCACAGCTCTTATGCCGCGTACACACGAGTGGACTTTACGGCAGACTTTGCCCGGCGGATGGGATTTCGTCGGACAATTCGATCGTGTGTGGGCTCCAGCGGACTTTGTTCTCTCAAAAGTTGGACGGACTTAGATTTGAAACATGTTTTAAATCTATACGTCGAACTCGAGTCCGGTCGAAAAGTCCGCTCGTCTGTATGCTAGTTCGATGGACAAAAAGCCATGCTAGGGCAGCTATTGGCTACAGGCTATGAACTTCCTTGTCTTAGTCCGGTCGTACGTCATCACGTACGAATTTGACGGACTTTGGTGGATTGTGTGTAGGCAAGTCCGTTCATTCAGAAAGTCCGTCATAAAGTCCGGCGTAAAGTCAGCCGAGCAAAGTCTGCCGTAAAGTCCGACCATGTGTACGCGGCATTACTGTGAAGAAACCTTTCCGTATTTGGATATGAAATCTCTTTTCCTCTAGACATAAAGAGTGCCCCCGTGTCCTCTGTGATTATTATTATTATTATACAGGATTTATATAGCGCCGTTTGCGCAGCGCTTTACAACATGAGGGCAGACAGTACACTTACAATACAAATCAATACAGGAGGGATCAGAGGGCCCTGATCATTAGAGCTTACAATCTAGAAGGCAGGGTCAATTGGAAACAAAAAGGTAATAACTGTGGGGGATGAACTGATGGAAAAAAAGAAAATACAGTTGTTAGGTGTGAGTAGAGTAGGCTTCTCTGAAGAGAAGGGTTTTCAGGGATCGTCTAAAAGCTAATAAAGTAGGACATAAGCGGACAGATTGGGGTAGGACATTCCATAGGATTGGAGAGGCTTTGGAAAAGTCCTGGAGGCGAGCATGGGAAGAGGTGACGAGGGAGCTAGAGAGCAGGAGGTCTTGAGAGGAACGAAGAGAACGCGTAGGTTGGTATTTAGAGACTAAGCTAGTGATGTAGCTGGGGGCGAAATTGTGGATGGGTTTGTACGTAGTTGTTAGAATTTTGAATTGAATTCTTTGGACGAGCGGAAGCCAGTGGAGGAATTGACAGAGAGGAGTGGCAGACACTGAGCGATTGGTAAGGTGGATGAGTCTGGCAGTAGCATTCATGATGGATTGAAGAGGTGATAGACTATGTAGAGGTAAGCCAATGAGAAGGGGGTTGCAGTAGTCGAGGCGAGAGATGACCAGCGAGTGAATTAAGAGCTTTGTTGTGTAATTGGTTAGAAAGGGGCGTATTTTGGAGATGTTGCGGAGGTTGAGGCGGCAGGATTTGGACAGTGATTGGATGTGTTGCTTGAAGGAGAGTTCAGAGTCCAGGACTACACCTAGAACCTTGGCATGTGGGGATGGGCTTATAGTTGTGCCATCGATTTTATGACCTTAAAGTGAATAGCTCAACACCAAGTTCAAGATATGGACCACTATTGTATTTGTACGTTGATCGTATCCCCCCTTAATCTCCTCTTCTCAAGTTCCTGTAATCTTTCCTCACAGCTGAGCTCCTCCATGCCTCTTATCAGTTTGGTTGCCCTTCTCTGCACTTTCTCCAGTTCCCCGATATCATTTTTATGAACTGGTGCCCAAAATTGAACTGCATACATTTTTTTATATGTGTAAAGGGGAATGCTGCAGACTGTGATGTAAAGGGGAACTCTGATGTAAGGTGGTCTCTGGTCACCAAAGCCCCCCTCCTATTACATCACAGTCAGCAGCATTCCCCTTGACATCAGGGTCTGCAGTGTTCCCTCTTACATCAGCGTTCCCCTTTAAATTAGGGTTTCGCAGAGGTTTCTTCCACTGGGGGGGAAGGGGGTAGCTCGGGGGACCAGAGCCCCCTCACATCTCTGGGCAATCCCCCCCCCCCCATGTCTCCATGTCTGTATTTTTATGGAGAGGGGAGAAGATGTCACCCCATAGAGTGCAATGAGTATGTATTGAATAGGGATGTCCATGATGGGGGCTGTCACTGTTTTGCAGTAGGATGTCACTGGCACCCCCCCCCCAATTATCTGTATTATTATTTGCTGCAGGCAGGGGGGTGTCACCCCATAGGGATTGTGGGTAGGGGATGGGGAATGTGTCACTGGCAGCATCTCTGATTGAGGGAGACAAGGTGACACCCGAGAAGTCCATGCATCAAGTACAATTATTATCCCCCACCCCAGCTCAGTCTGTCGCAGCTTCAGCAACAGAATCTGTATGTGTGACTGTGAATTCTGGGGACACATTTTTTGGCTGTGTATTCAACAAGCGATTTTAGTATGTGCTTTGCGTGGGACAATCTTTTAACTACAGAGGGTATGATGGTATGTGTAGGAAAGGAGTGCAATGTGTATGAGGCTATGTGTTGGAAAGGAGTGTGGAGTATGTCAGGGTATGTGTAGGAGAGGGGTGCGGAGTGTATGGTAGCAGGTGGTATGTTTAGAAGAGGAGCGCAGAGTGTATGGCGGCAGATGGTATGTTTAGGAGAGGGGTGCGGAGTGTATTTTGGTGGCTAGTATGTGTAGGAGAGTGGTGCGAAGTGTATAGTAGCGGGTTGTATGTTTAGGAGAGGGGTGCAGAGTGTATGGCAGCAGATGGTATGTTTAGGAGAGGGGTGCAGAGTGTATGTTGATGGCTAGTATGTGTAGGAGAGGGGTGCGGAGTGTATGGTAGAGGGTGGTATGTTTAGGAGAGGGGTGCGGAGTGTATTGTAGTGGGTGGTATGTTTAGGAGAGGGGTACGGAGTGTATTGTAGTGGGTGGTATGTTTAGGAGAGGGGTGCGGAGTGTATGGTAGCGGGTGGTATGTTTAGGAGAAGAGTGCAGAATGTATGGCAGCAGATGGTATGTTTAGGAGAGGGGTGTGAAGAGTATGGTGGCGAGTGGTATGTGTAGGAGAGGAGTGCAGAGCGTATGGTGGCGAGTTGTATGTGTAGGAGAGGAGTGCAGAGCGTATGGTGGCAGGTTGTATGTGTAGGAGAGGAGTGCAGAGCGTATGGTGGCGGGTTGTATGTGTAGGAGAGGAGTGCAGAGCGTATGGTGGCGAGTGGTATGTGTAGGAGAGGAGTGCAGAGCATATGGTGGCGGGTTGTATGTGTAGGAGAGGAGTGCAGAGCGTATGGTGGCGAGTGGTATGTGTAGGAGAGGAGTGCAGAGTGTATGGTGGCGGGTTGTATGTGTAGGGGTGGAGTGCAGAGTGTATGGCGGTGGGCAGTATATGTATGAGAGGGGGGAAGAGTGTATTACAGCAGGTAGTATGTGAAGGAGAGAGGAGTGCAGATGTCCATAATTCATTGGTCCAGCACTGCAGAAGAGAGAACCAGATGATACTCGGCCTGTGTGTACCGGGCTTCAAAGTTCGATGCAGGCACACAGCACCAGTACTGGCCTCCCACTCCCCTGCAGACAATGCTCTCACCGCCCCCAACCATCCCTGCCACCCCCCCTCCCCCTCAAGTCCATGCACACAAGTCCCACAGCATACAAAACTCTGCCAACTTACTTCCCCCCCACACACCCCTCACAATGAGCTCCTACCCCTCCTGGGGGGATCTCTGAACTCCTGCAATGAGCTCTCATCCCAACAGCACTTGTCAGCAGCCTTGCCTACACCCCTGTAATCTTTCTGCTGGCAGCACTGGAGCACAATGGGCAAGAGCACTGGGACGTGCAGAGAGAGACGAAGGGGGGAGAATCCAGGCTGCCGACATATCTACTTATCAGCTCTGTATTTACATAGTGATGCTGTATTTATAGAGTGGCTGTGGCAAGTATGACAAGATCCTGTGACCGGAGCTAACAGAGGACAGTTATACAGTGCCTTGCAAAAGTATTCACCCCCCCCCCCCTTGGCTTTTTACCTATTTTGTTACATTACAGCCTTTAGTTCAATGTTTTTTTAATCTGAATTATATGTGATGGATCAGAACACAATAGTCTAAGTTGGTAAAGCAAAATTCGAATAATATATACATAAAACTATTTTTCAGAAATATAAAACTGATAATTGGCAGGTGCGTATGTATTCACCCCCTTTGTTATGAAGCCCATAAAAAGCTCTGTTGCAACCAATTACCTTCAGAAGTCACATAATTAGTGAAATAATGTCCACCTGTGTGCAATCTAAGTGTCACATGATCTGTCATTACATATACACACCTTTTTGAAAGGCCCCAGAGGCTGCAACACCTAAGCAAGAGGTACCACTAACCAATAACTGCCATGAAGACCAAGGAACTCTCCAAACATGTAAGGGACAATGTAGTTGAGAAGTACAAGTCAGGGTTAGGTTATAAAAAAATATCCAAATCTTTGATGATCCCTAGGAGAACCATCAAATCTATCATAACCAAATGGAAAGAACATGGCACAACAGCAAACCTGTCAAGAGACAGCCGCACACCAAAACTCATGGACCGGGCAAGGAGGGCATTAATCAGAGAGGCAGCACAGAATTCTCAGGTAACCCAGGAGGAGCCGCAGAGTTCCACAGCAGAAACTGGAGTATCTGTACATAGGACGACAATAAGCCGTACGCTCCACGGAGTTGGGCTTTATGGCAGAGTGGCCAGAAGAAAGCCATTACTTTCATCAAAAAACAACCTTTTGAAATTGTGAAAAGGCATGTGGGAGACTCCCAAAATGTATGGAGGAAGGTGCTCTGGTCTGATGAGACTAAAACTGAATGTTTTGGCAAACAAAGAAAACGCTATGTCTGGCGCAAACCCAACACATCACATCACCCAAAGAACACCATCCCCACCATGTAACATGGTGGTGGCAGCATCATGTTGTGGGGATGTTTTTCAGCAGTTGGGACTGGGAAACTGGTCAGAGTTGAGGGAAAGGTGGATGGTGCTAAATACAGGGATATTCTTGCGCAAAACTTGTACCACTCTGTTTGTGATTTGAGGCTAGGACGGAGGTTCACCTTCCAGCAGGACAATGACCCCAAACACACTGCTAAAGCAACACTTGAGTGGTTTAAGGGGAAACAAGTAAATGTGTTGGAATGGCCTAGTCAAAGCCCAGACCTCAATCCAATAGAAAATCTGTGGTCAGACTTGCTGAATATTGCTGTTCACAAGCGCAAACCATCCAACTTGAAGGAACTGGAGCAGTTTTGCAAGGAGGAATGGGCAAAAATCCCAGTGGTAAGATGTGGCAAGCTCATAGAGACTTATCCAAAGCGACTTGGGGCTGTGATAGCCACAAAAGGTGGCTCTACAACAGTGGTTCTCAACTCCGGTCCTCAGGACCCACTAACAGGCCAGGTTTGCAAGATAACTGAAATACATCACAGGTGATCTCATTTGCTGCTCAGTGATTGTAGTGTTCTAGTCTGCATCTCCACAAGGTAATACTTAAATCTGGCCTGTTGGTGGGTCCTGAGGACTGGAGTTGAGAACCACTCCTCTACAAAGTATTGACTTTAGGGGGGTGAATAGTTATGCACATTGACTTCTTCTGTTATATTGTCCTATTTCGCAATTTAAAAAAAAAAAAAAACATCTTCAAAGTTGTGGGCATGTTCTGTAAATTAAATGATGCAAATCCTCAAACAATCCATGTTAATTCCAGGTTGTGAAGCAACAAAACACGAAAAATGCCAAAGGGGGTGAATACTTTTGCAAGGCACTGTAGGTGCAGCTGTAGTGCCTGGGATTTAACTCCTCCATGAGTGCTGTGTGGGTCAGAGCACAGTGGGGCCCACTCCCCTTGGGTCCTGTGCGCACTGCACATATTGCACCCATGGATGATACGCCACTGCTCTCACCAGTCTGTACTCACAAATGTCCTTGGAAAGTTGGTTGCCTCATTCCATCATCCATGTGACACCTTCTCCCTGTGATACCAGACTAGATCCTCCAACGACAGTCCCTCAGTCAGCTTTCTGATGCTTCCAGCAAAGCAGGCCCTCAGGTCAACCACCTGAGGCCTCAGCACATGACAGGATAGCCTATGGGGGCAAGCAACCCCCCTGTGGTCTCCTTCCAAGGAAAAAGATCTAGAAGCTCAGTGAAACACTGAACAGACCAGAATAATCAACACACCCACACTGGTTACAGTGAGCCATAACTAAATTTACCTAATGACGAACTGCAGCTCCAGTGGATACAGTGAGTCGTGACTAAATTGCTTTTGTTACCGGCCAGATCACCAGGTGAAAACAGAGGGGGGAAAAAGCCAAAAAAAAACAAAAAACCAATATAGCCACCACATCTAATGATTGGTAAGCTGCAATATAATAAATTTTTGGTTTTGAGTTTACTACCACTTTAACTACCATCAAAACAAAATTATATAAAATAGATTTGGGTACAGTGTTGCAGAGTAATTGTCACTTAATTTATCATAGCACTGAAAACTGAAAAATGGCCTGGAATGGAAGGGGGTGCTACCGAGGTACAGTGTATGTAGGAAATCTATTTTCTTTTTTTACTTGTGGACAGAGTAGGGAAAGGTTAGACTTTTTGTCAAGTTTTTTATTGCTGTCTGTGTCCCTGCTAAGGAGATTCATTCTTTTATTAGGCCTGGTGACCAGTGTCACATAGACAGAAAATCAGGGGGGGTCACAAGATTGTACAATAGTCGTCAGAGCTAGAAAGTAAATCATCCAAATGGGACAAATGTTCCAGTGACAACTGTCTAAGGTGGGAATTACCCTGAGTTTGTGGAGACAGGAAGTGAAGGGAAATCTTCCCAATCAGACAAACAGAAAAAATAAACTAATAGGGGTGTTAATTCTTGCCTACTTTATCAAAAGCGAAAAAAAAAAAAGAAAAATTGGCTACGATACCCTTTAGTGTTGAAGTGCTGGGATGACTGATTGAAGTTATTATTTCAATCTTTAGCCATAACTGAAAGTTTTCCTACTTAAATGATACTGCAGCGCAAGACTGTTCCCATTTATTTTTTTTTTAAATAATATTATATATGGCATCATCCAATTATACCATTATACAAAATGCAATTATTTCATTAAGGAAACTATTGTAGTTCAATTTTAATCCAGTTACATTACTTAGATTGATATAATAAGCAATAAGCTGAAGAATATTAAAGGCTTTACACAAAAAACATCACAAACAACAATGGTTTACAGAAATCAAGAACCAACATTTCAGTAGAGTAAGGTGAGAAACCTAATGGAATCTGAATTCAGATTAGAACATTGTAAAATCTACATTTGCAAAAAATTATACAGTATTAAAAACGGGACGAAAAATGATTGACATTCACTTTTCTAAAGTTAGGTGTTTCAGCTTTTTTTTAATTACTTTTTTTTATCTCAGGGCTGCTGATCTAATTCAGCCTCTTTGAGCCACTTTCGGTCTGCATTCACTTTCTTCAGCATCAACTGCATGCATGTCATTGCTCTGGACTGGCTTCCTGGCAGTCACAATGGTGGAGGACCATGCCTTTGCAAGCTATGTCAGCACAGCCACTTGTAGTCTTCGTCAGGGGACACGTAGGATTGGGTGACAACACAGGTGTGCAATCAGGAGACATCTGACCCCTCATCACAGGAAGTGTCTGAACAAAGGCCTTCATGGCAGGATCACCGCGTATTCATACCTCCCAACATTTTGAGATGGGAATGAGGGACACCTACTAGCAAATGTATGTAGGCATAGGACATGCCCCCTGCCACACCACCTTAAAGGAGAATTAACCCCAAAAAAGGTTCATTAAATCTACAAGTGCTTTTTTTTTTACCATTACTATTCCTTTATATTGGCTTTTAAAATTTACAAAAGCAGCAATTTAGAAATTGGATGAAAGGTTTAGCACTGGGAAACACTTTTGCGTGCATTTTATATACAACTATACAGATCAGACCAAAATGAGGGACAAATGAGGAGGAATGAGGAACAGAGGGACATTGCTCCAAATCAGGGACAGTCCCTCAAAATCAGGGACAGTTGGGAGGTATTCGTATTGTCTGATGAAAGTGGCAAATTTATTGAAAACAACTTTTCAAAAATAACAGTACAATGTAAAAATAAATTAGGTTTTTGTTTAGGTTCACTTTCATGTAGTGCAGGAACTCGTACAGGAGCGCATGCTTTCCTGCAATGTATGAAAAACATGCATCCCTTTTGCAGACCCGTGGTGGTGCAATTAATTCTTAATGGCGCCACATTGCACCTTGCTAACATGCAAAATCATGCATCAAAACGCATGATTCCGCTGTACAATTTTGGTGTGGCATGCTTTTTAAAAAAAAGGGTCATGCATTTTTTTTGTGTGATTTTCACACACAATCTTACCTGAATAGGTGGGCTTAGAGCCTTGGGCTATGTTCACACTTGTGCATTGGGGGAACATGCACAAATTGCGTGCAGAGAAACATGCAGCCCTTTAGCCATCTTGGGACAGTTCTATTAATTCTTAATAGGACCCCCTCATCTTGCTAACCTGCACAAGTTAACACTTGCCAAAACACATAGGAACACATTACTGTTCATTTTGGTACAGCACAATTTTTAAAAAGGGTCAGGGACTTTTTTTGCGTGTTGAAATTGGTCCACCCTAAACGCACTGCACATGGTGTGACTGGAGCCCAAGTGTTCGAATTGAAATCTAACAAAAAAGAAAAAAAGATAAGGACTTGCCATAAATAACCCCAAAGGAAGAAACGCGTACTCAGAAAATATAAAAATTTTATTTAAACATCATATTAAAACCATAAAAGCATATCCACAAATTGTGTAAAAATAGGTAAACTTTTAGCTGCGCACCGTGGATCAATAATTAACAACTATATCATGATAAATTAGAGCAGCACGTAGTGAGACCAATGGTCTAATATATAAAAAGAAACTTAATAATAAAATTTCATACCGCGCTCATAAAACATATTAATAAGTGAAATAATCAATAAGTCTATAAACCACCACCAAATCTTCAATCCAAGTGAAAAAAATGGTACAGTAGCTCACAAACGTGAGTACACCCCTCACATTTTTGTAAATATTTTATTCTATCTTTTCATGTGACAACACTAAAGAAATTACACTTTTGCTGCAATGTAAAGTAGTGAGTGTACAGCTTGTATAACAGTGTAAATTTGCTGTCCCCTCAAAATAACTCAACACACAGCCATTAATGTCTAAACCGCTGGCAACAAAAGTGAGTACACCTTTAAGTGAAAATGACCAAATTGGGCCCAAAGTGTCAATATTTTGTGTGGCCACCATTATTTTCCAGCACTTCCTTAACCCTCTTGGGCATGGAGTTCATCAGAGCTTCACAGGTTGTCACTGGAGTCCTCTTCCACTCCTCCATGACAACATCACGGAGCTGGTGGATGTTAGAGACCTTGTGCTCCTCCAGTTTCCGTTTGGGGATGCCCCACAGATGCTCAATAGGGTTTAGGTCTGGAGACATGCTTGACCAGTCCATCACCTTTACCATCAGCTTCTTTAGCAAGGTGTGTTTGGGGTCGTTATCATGTGAATACTGCCCTGCGGCCCAGTCTCCAAAGGGAGGGGATCATGCTCTACTTCAATATGTCACAGTACATGTTGGCATTCATGGTTCCCTCAATTAACTGTAGCCCCCAGTGCTGGCAGCACTCATGCAGCCCCAGACCATGACACTCCCACCACCATGCTTGACTGTAGGCAAGACACACTTGTCTTTGTACTCCTCACCTGGTTGCCGCCACACACGCTTGAGACCATCTGAACCAAATAAGTTTATCTTGGTCTCATCAGATCACAGGACATGGTTCCAGTAATCCATGTCCTTAGTCTGCTTGTCTTCAGCAAACTGTTTGCCGGCTTTCTTGTGCATCATCTTTAGAAGAGGCTTTCTTCTGGGACAACAGCCATGCAGATCAATTTGATGCAGTGTGCGGCGTATGGTCTGAGCACTGACAGGCTGACCCCCCACCCCTTCAACCTCTGCAACAATCCTGGCAGCACTCATACATCTATTTCCCATAGACAGCCTTTGGATATGATGCTGAGCACGTGCACTCAACTTCTTTGGTCGACCATGGTGAAGCCTGTTCTGAGTGGAACCTGTTCTGTTAAACCGCTGTATGGTCTTGTCCACCATGCTGCAGCTCAGTTTCAGGGTCCTAGCAATCTTCTTATAGCCTAGGCCATCTTTATGTAGAGCAACAATTCTTTTTTTCAGATTCTCAGAGAGTTCCTTGCCATGAGGTGCCATGTTGAACTTCCATTGACCATTATGAGAGAGTGAGAGCGATAACACCAAATTTAACATACCTGCTTCCCATTCATACCTGAGACCTTGTAACACTAACGAGTCACATGACACCGGGGAGGGAAAATGGTGAATTGGACCCAATTTGGACATTTTCACTTTGGGGTGTACTCACTTTTGTTACCAGCGGTTTAGACATTAATGGCTGTGTGTTGAGTTATTTTGAGAGGACAGCAAATTTACACTGTTATACAAGCTGTACACTCACTACTTTATATTGCAGCAAAGTGCAATTTATTCAGTGTTGTCACATGAAAAGATATAATAAAATATTTACAAAAATGTGAGGGGTGTGCTCACTTTTGTGAGATACTGTATATGATTGCTGTGAAAAATATGCCGTCTTCCACCGATAAGCAAGCAGACATCCTACTTACCGGACCAAAATGACACCCATTACAGCTAATCAGAAAGCATGGTATAGCAATAGAGATGTGTCCTCAATGGTGATACGGTCCCAAATATTGTAAATCTGCCAAACGATGATATGATCATAAACCCAAAGGAGAGAAGAAACTCCTCATAGTGTAATATGTAAAATGTTTATTGCCATAAAAAAAGTATAACTTACAGTTAGGTATATTAAAATCGGCCCAAACAGGAATGAACGAGAAGGTACGCCATTTGTGTTCCACCTACGCTCCAGATACAAAAAGGCAGAAGTGGCGTGTCACGCACTAACTGATCCGATGCATTTCGTCAGCAATGTCTGACGTCATCAGGGGTCACGTGGTCCACAAATGTATTGGACATGCTATCCTGCATTTCCCAACTGGTAGTGTTGAGCAATTTTTATATTGACCTGTATCGTGTGTCCCAATTGCATGTGTTGTATAACTGATAGAGAATCCTCATATACACTATATGAAAAACTGTGTTGCGCTAGAAAATAAAAAAATGATTACTGTATTATTGAACAAAAACATTGAGTCCATGAGTCACCAACGTGACATTAAATGAGTGAACATTGACCATCTTGACTATTGAATCCTCAGAATCCTCCACCTTGTGATTAAACCACCACCAATCTAAGGGTGTGCTCTTACCAGAGAACATTGACCACCTATTACGGGGGGTCAAAGAAGGCTCTAGTATCTCAGATGCTCCATCACTGTTTGGTAATCAGCAAACAGAGGATGGGGGAGATCACTCCAAGCAGCCAGTAGGGAAATCACAAATCCTCTTGCTCCAAGCAGAAGCGCCAAATGGCAAACCCCAATAAGAGATAAGACGCCAAAATAGTGTAAAATCTTTACAAAAGGACTTTATTAAAATTAATGCCGACGGATTAAAAACAGCGTGTGAGATATGGGCACGTTAGCAATCGTGTGCTCTCATCCGAACGCAACAAGAAATAACACCTTAGCCCGAACGGTTTCGTCTCTACAAGGTCTTTTTACAGTGCCTTGAAAAAGTATTCACACCCCTTGAAATTTTCCACATTTTGTCATGTTACAACCAGAAATGTAAATGTATTTTATTGGGATTTTATGTGATAGATCAACACAAAGTGGCACATAATTGTGAAGTGGAAGGAAAATGATAAATGGTTTTCAAATTTTTTTACAAATAAATATCTGCAAAGTGTGGCGTGCATTTGTATTCAGCCCCCCTGTGTTAATACTTTGTAGAGCCACCTTTCGCTGCAATTACATCTGCAAGTCTTTTTGGGTATGTCTCTACCAGCTTTGCACATCTAGAGAGTGACATTTTTGCCCATTCTTCTTTGCAAAATAGCTCAAGCGTCAAATTGTCAGATTGGATGGAAAGCATTTGTGAACAGCACTTTTCAAGTCTTGCCACAGATTCTCAATTGGATTTAGGTCTAGACTTTGACTGGTCCATTCTAACACATGAATAGCTTTGATCTAAACCATTTAATTGTAGCTCTGGCTGTATGTTTAGAGTCGTTGTCCTGCTGGAAGGTGAACCTCCACCCCAGTCTCAAGTCATCTGCAGGTTGTCTTCTAAGATTGCCCTGTATTTGGCTTCATCCATCTTCCCATCAACTCTGACCAGCTTCCCTGTGCCTGCTGAAGAAAAGCATCCCCACAACATAATGCTGCCACCACCATGTTTCACCGCAGAGATGGTGTGTTCAGGGTGCACACATAGCGTTTTGCTTTTTAGGCCAAAAAGTTAAATTTTGGTCTCATCTGACCAGAGCACCTTCTCCATGTTTGCTGTGTCCCCCACATGGCTTCTCGCAAAAACTGAAAACGGGACTTCTTATGGCTTTCTTTCAACAATGGCTTTCTTATTGCCACTCTTCCATTAAGGCCAAATTTGTGGATTGCACAACTAATAGTTGTCCTGTGGACAGATTCTTACACCTGAGCTGTGGATCGCTACAGCTCCTCCAGAGTTACCATGGGCCTCTTGTCTGCTTCTCTGATTAATACTCTCCTTGCTCGGCCTGTCAGTTTAGGTGGACGATCATGTCTTGGTAGGTTTGCAGTTGTGCCATACTCTTTCTATTTTTGGATTAAAGGATTGAACAGTGCTCTGTGAGATGTTCAAAGCTTGGGATATTTTTTATAACCTAACCCTGCTTTAATTACACACAGGTGGACTCTACTTACTAATTAGGTGACTTCTGAAGGCAATTGGTTCCACTAGATAGTTAGGGGTATCAGAGTAAAGGGGGCTGAATACAAATGCACGCCACACTTTGCAGATATTTAGTTGTAAAAAATTTGGAAAACCATTTATCATTTTCCTTCCACTTCACAATTATGTGCCACTTTGTGTTAGTCTATCACATAAAATCCCAATAAAATACATTTAAGTTTTTGGTTGTAACATGAAAAAATATGGAAAATTTCAAGGGGTATGAATACTTTTTCAAGGCGCTGTAATGGGCCAGGTGCAGGGATCAATAAATCGTTATCAGTGCTCTCAATGCGTTTCACCAAATGGCTTCCTCAAGGGATCCTACTCAAGCTGGGAAATGCATTACAATTAGAGTGATATCATATATTATAATACCAAGCGTAAGAAAAAAAAAGTTTTTTTCTTTTATATGCAGAATTTATATAAAAATATAATTTCAAAAATGACATTCAAATTGCATGAAAATATATTTCATCACCTCAGTATAGCTAATAATAAGTACTCACATAAAAACTACTACCATAGAGAAGAGCTTCAACCAGGACGAAGGAGAGAGAGAAGGAGGGAGGCCCATGAGTCCAGCCAAATCACAGGAAGGCATAGCATCAGGGTCACCAAGGCTTCAAGAGGAACACACCAAGGCCAATTCTTATTTACTGAATAATAACCATATGCATAGTCTCAAAAGATACCTAAGATGGAGCAGGACCATCCAATATGGGATGATGGGGATCGCAACAAAGATAAGTCTTAATGAAAATTGTGATACCAAACGACACTGGCATGCATAAAGACTAAAAGAAGATACAGCAAACTCACTTTAAGGTGTAGTGGAAGGAAAGTGAATGAGATGGGGTGGGAATGCACCCCTTATAGGGTTTTTTTTTATACAATTTTCCAATTAATTTCCCTATATCATGGTGGTTTTTGTCTTGCATTTTTTTGTATTTCAGTGACACCCTAGCAGGATATACAGCAGGATATACATTTTCATGCAATTTGAATATAATTTTTTTAATTAACTTTTTATACAAATTCTGCAGATCATTTTTTTTTCTTATGTTTGGTATTATATTGTATTGGGCTCCCCCGCCCAAATGCACTGGAACTGCGCATGCATCACAGCCATGTTTTTTACTGGCAACCTTTTACTGTCACTGGCAGTTTTTTACTGGCTGCCAGTAAAAATACTGATGGTTGGCAACACTGGTACCTACCAGTTGAATCTTAAACAGAAAAATTGACTACTGACATAATTTTTTAGCTCTATGTTACCAACATGGTCTCTGTTTTGCTGTAAGAGACTTGCAATATCCAACTGTGTATACGCTGTGTTCCCATCTTATAATCCTCAAAGCATTCTCTTTTCCTCTTTTCTATATAATAAAGAGTCATTGTAGTTCCTATCTTAGAATCAGTGGCGGCTGGTGCTCAAAATTTTTGGGGGGGGCGCAAACAAACTGAAAAATTAGGAAAAATACTGAAACAAAAACATCAATTGCAGCCACTGTGCCATCAAATGCAGCCACTGTGCCCATCATAACTGTGCCCATCATATGCAGCCAATTGTGCCCACCATATGCAGCCACTGTGCGCATCCTATGCAGCCAACTGTGCCATCATATGCAACCAACTGTGCCCATCATATGCAGCCAACTGTGCCCTGCAAATGCAGCCAACTGTGCCCAACATATGCAGCCTCTGTGCCCATAATATGCAGCCACTGCAAGCTCGCCCGCTGTCTGCCCGGCACTTACCCCATCGTGGGGGCGGGTCAGACAGTGGGTGACGGCGGCGAGCTGTAGGACGGGTAGCACGGGTCAGGCGATGGCTCCTGTGTCCTCCCTGCGTCTCTTCTTCCTGTTCTGATAGGCGGCCAATGGGGTCGCCTCTACCTTCAGCCAATCAGGTGACCGATTTTAGACTCGCACCTCCTGATTGACGGAGAGGCGGTTCAGTGTTAGAAAAGCACATATTAATTTTCTTTTCTAACATGCCTGGGTGGACTGTGAGCGCAATGCTCTGCGCTCCGAGTCCACCTTTTTTGAAGCCTATTAGAGCCTATGGCTCTAATCAGGTGCTTCAAAAAAACACCCAGCCCCTGTAATTCAGGTGCCCGGCTTCCGAAAAGGGGCTAGATGCCTACATAGGGGTTGACTACAGTGGCCATGGATAGATTAATGGGGGGTGGCTTGAGAGAGGGGGCGGAGCCCGTGTGCCCTTAATGGACGCACCGCCACTGCTTAGAATACAGAATGATTAGCCTTTATGCTGTAAAAATCTGAGAGTGGTTTAGTTGTTTAGCAGAAGACAACTGGGCAGGGCTGACACTACTCAGTCCACAAAAAATGTTGTGTATTGTCAGCCCACAAAAGGTTTTAACTCCACATTTAATGTCCCTTGAATTTGTTTGTTTGGGCCAACCTTTTTACTGCATTTGCTGAGAGTGCTGTATTAAATGTATGTAGCCCCAGCTACATACAGTAACAGGGCTGTGTTCCAGTAGTGGGATGGAGACTTCCCTTTCTGCTAGAGTCGTGCTGAGTGCTGCTCAGCTATTCATGGGAAGCTTTGTATTGCATGAATGAATACAAAGCTTCCTCTGATTGGCTGATATGGAGAAGTGGGTGGATGATGTCACAATCTCTGTCTCAGCCAATCATAGGACGCTTTCTATTCATTCATAGAGTACAAAGCTTCCCATGAATAGCTGAGCAGCCCTCAGCCCAAGCCCAGACAGGCCATAGGGCAGACTGGGCAGTTGCCCGGTGGGCCGGGGCCACCCGCTCCGTGGCATGTTGATGATCAGGCCGTAGCCTGAACAGGGTTAACACAGGCCACTGCCGCTGCTCGTCTACCGCTGTGCAACCATGCCTGTGTCTTCTCCGGTGGAACTAGTGGCTGCATGGGCTGAGCTTTTTGTCTCTCTCACACACAGCTCAGCCTCAGAGCCGATGATAACAGTTCCGCTCCTACGGACTGCTCCTCCTCCTCCAGCCATGGGCGTCCGCACAGTGGGGTAAGGGGGGAGAGCTGCGGGCCGCTGTCATGATGTTTCCACCGCTCGGCCCCCCTTTCTCATGTCAGCAGCACGGGAGAAGAGAAAGCTTCCTGCTTTCTCTTCTCCCTAGTGAAACTAGTGGGGCATCATGGGAAATGTAGTCCCAGAGATTGGTGGCACAATTGTTCTCAGCAGGGAGCAGGCTACAGTCCCCAGCATGCACTCCGATGGGGGGAAAAGAGAAAACCTGTAAACAAGCTGAAGAGTGCTACACTGTAGCAGCTACTACAGGAAACATGGAAAAAGAAAGAGAGGACTGTGCTGGGGGAACTAATAGCCCCAGCACCACCAGATAGAGCCATGCTGTACCCACACCACCAGAGAGAGAGCCATGCTGTACCGCACCACCAGAGAGAGCCCCAAGAGCCACGCTGTACCCACACCACCAGAGAGAGAGCCAAGCTTTACCACACCACCAGAGAGAGCCATGCTGTAATCGCACCACCAAAGAGAGAGCGCCACGCTGTACCCACACCACCAGAGAGAGCCATGCTGTACCCATACCACCAGAGAGAGAAAGCCACGCTGTACCGCACCACCAGAGAGAGCCACGCTGTACCCACACCACCAGGATAGTCGGACAAGCCAGTAATCAGGAAACCAGAGATCAGCATAGTCGGAGGCAGAAGAACAGGATCAGGAACCAGAAGGGACGTCAGCCGGGCAAAGCCTTTCATAGGAACACAGCAGAGAAACTCCAGATATGTTGACCAGGTGAGCCACTGAGGAATCAATGAGTGCTGACAATCAGGGGCGTTGCTAGATCTGCAAAAGATCTGGGGCTAGAGCCCATAGCAGCAGTCACCAACCTTTTTGCATGCCCGCGGGGGGGGGGGGTTTGGGAGACCTAAGCAATTTTTCACAGGTGATGGCTGGTGTTGGCGCTTCAATCATCATGGCACCATGGTTGATATGGTGTCAGGGTGATTAAAGTGCATTATTTCTATTGTTACATTCTAATATATAATGAAGTGGTTCAACTCACCATACTGCAGAATCAGTGGGAGCCCTGGGCGTGTCACTTACCACATCTCCTACCACCATTTGCAGATTGCCACATCTCCTGCCACCATTTGCAGATTGTCACTTGCCACGTCTCCTACCACCATTTGCAGATTATCACTTGCCATGTCTCCTGCCACCATTTGCAGATTGTCACTTGCCACTTCACCTGCCACCATTTGCAGATTGTCACTTGCCACCTGATATGGATTGTAACTTGCCATGCCAGCCAGTGCTACCAAATGTGCATCAACGCTGCATTGGTGGCAGGCTGACAGCACTGGTCCATTTAGTGAGAGCAGGAGAGCGGTGATGCAGGGCAGGCAGTGAGAGATGATGTCATTTTGCTGCTCCCCGCTGCACCTCCGACATTGAAGCAAGGGGGTCTGGCTGCAAAGTGGAGCTCCACGATGACAGGAAGCATTTGACCTCCACTCCTGATGTGTGACGAGCAGTGAGAGATGATGTCATCTCTCTGCTGCTCGCCGCACCTCGCTCCCAAATTGAAGAGGCCCGGCTGTGAAGAGCACTGATGTGGAGCAGGCAGAGAGAGATGTCATCTCTGCTCTTCCGCCCGCTCACTTCTCTCTTCTCCTCCAGCCTCTCTCATGCAGCCAGCCTGCAACCCGCTGGTTAGGCAGGGACCCTGCAGCAAGAGACTCGGGGCTATGGACCCCAGATCCGGGGCTATAGCCCCAATAGCCACCCCCTAGCAACACCCCTGCTGACTATTATCTGACAGCTGAGCAGCCTGAGCACAGAGAAGAGAGCTGCTAAGAGCCCAGCCCTGACAGGTGCACTTGCTGGGTGCGTTATATTAACTGTATGTAGCCTCAGCTACATACAGTTAATATAGCGCACCCAGCAAGCGCACCTGTTAGTGCAGTAAAGAGTTAATTTGAGCTAGCTTGGCCCAATCGAACTACTTAAATGGACAATAAATGTGGAGTTAGGCTTTTAGAGATGAGTGCATTTCTGGCAGATTAAGAGATATTTTTCTGTGCTTTTAGTGTTTTTAAAGAGTTAAAACAGTGGGTAGAGGTATTGCAGAGATGTATTGCATTTTAGTTTACCATGACATACACTTTATACGTGAAACAACAAATAGATATACAGCAGATGTCAATTTGACACACATGAGTGGAATTAGATGCTAAATAGATAGGATACATTAATAGGGATCAGTATCTCTGTGAGACGGAGGAGCCGCCCCATCACCCTTCACACCTAAGCATGAAGTGGAGATGTTGTGAGCCTTTGTAAAGTCTGTTTGATGTGAAAATGTGTCTGGGATGGTGGTTCACAGAAAATCATAGCGGCACATAAAATGTTTGTCTCTATTTAGGCCATGTTCTAGGAAGCTGAATTTTCTTATGAATTTGCATTTGTGCTCCAATCTCTCTTTTTGTGATTTAAAAAAAGTTATCTTTCAGCACTGTAATATGGAAATCACCTCAAATTAGGGTTGCCACCTCATCCCTTTAAACCTGAACACATATTAATTACACAGGTTCTGAGGCTGATTAAGGTGGTAATTAAACTCACTTGTTGCCTTATCTGCATTAAATTAGCCTTCAAAAACTGTGTAATTCATATGTGTTCCGGTTTAAAGGGATGAGGTGTCAACCCTACCCCAAATCCAAACATCTAGTTGACTATAGTGAAGAAAAGAAATCTGGACAGCCGCACTCCGATGAAAGCCCTTATTGTTCAGATAGTGAACCATAGCTTACTCATAGCTGATTAATCAGCGTTGATGTTGTGAAATGCGTCAGCTATCTTGCCTTGCTTCTGTTGTCACGTGAACTTTCACTATCTGAACAGTAAAGGCTTTTATCGGAGTGCGGCTGTCCAGATTTCTTTTTTTTCATTATTGCTTATTTGAGCCAGCACCTGTTATTTCCACACTGAGGAGGGCGTTACTTTCAGTTCACTACCTGGAACGGTTCATCCTTTTTTTTTTTTATCTAGTTCCAAACTCAATATTCATATTATGGATTTCATTGCACATTCTGGTTACCATAAAGATCCTCTTATTATTCTGATGGTTAAATGTCCCTTATTCTTTGCATAGACCTTGGAATTAAAAATGATCTCGTGCAAAATCTTAAGGGCTATACAAAGAATGAGGGAGACTTAACTATCAGTATAGGAAGAGAACGGCTCCAGGAATCTATAATTGTCAACTGGACACAATGGGGTTGATTTACTAGAGGCAAATAGACTGGGCACTTTGCAAAGTGCAATTGCACTCTGCAAGTGCAGTTGCTCCAGAGCTTAGTAAATGAGGTAAAGCTTCACTTTGCAAAGCATACCCAATCATGTGCAAGGGAAATTTAAAGAAACAGCCTTTTTGCTTGCATATGATTGGATGATGGAATTTAGCAGAGCTTTTCCTCATTTACTTAGCTCTGGCGCAACTGCTCTCACAGAGGGCAACTGCACTTTACAAAGGACACAGTCTATTTTCCTGCAGTAAATCAACCCCATTACCCTTGCATTGTCTCTCTTCATCATCTCAATAAGTAGTAGTGCTCCAACAGGGGCATTCCATACCTTCATCATAAGCGCTTCAGCCAAATGCAAATGTATAAGCAGTTAGCAAACATTGCAGTACAGTACAGTGCAAACCCTATCTAGGGAAAATCACAAACGATCCATTTTTGCCCTAAAATAAGATGGCCAAGGAATGTATGCAGAGCTTCCAGAGTTTGATATTTTTCCTCTCTAATCATAATCAGTCAGGTTGAGCATTGACTTTTCTAAAAAGAGAAGCGCAGTAGCTGCTTGTTGCAGTGCTGTGTCTTGGCCTAGGCCAATAGGGCGGCACTTTAGGGGGGGCAGCAAAAAAAGCCGCCCCCCCCCCATTCACTGAGCATTTGACAGGACACCGGGGTTGCTGGCTGCAAAGTTCGGAGAGCATCTCTCTCATAGAGGGTGTGGTGACAGTTCCCCCCTCCCCCCTCCCCTCCACACAGACAGGAGAGCAGCGAGAGCTGGTCAGTTTCTCTTCCTGTGTTGTGACCTCAAGGTGCACATGGAGCCGTCGTATTGTGGCTTTAGCAGCGGACTGTACATTCTGTATATCTGACCTGGCTGGAGGGGTGAGAGTCAATACCGATCCTCACTGTCTCTCCTTGCAAACCTCATGCCACTGCTTATCTGTGCTACAGCTGTCCCACTTTGTTTCTCCTATCCCCCTGTTATCTGAAATAGAGACTCTCTAGTAATTAACCCTCTGTGTCCTTGCTAGGGGAGAACTGTGCTTTTCTTCTCTGCTTCAGCCCAGGTTCACACCAATGCGATCACAGACATTGCACGTGACATTGCACCCACACCTGTGGTACCGATCACATGCGATGTCTGTGATCGCACCGATTCCCAAAAGCAGTTCCTGTGCTACTTTTGGCGACTTTAGGGGTGATTTGAATAGACATCTGTGCATGAACCCACACAGATGTCTGTCAAATCGCCCCTGAAGTCAGACTGCATTGCCGGTTTGAAATCGAGCGAGTTCATCTGAACTCGCACAAATTCAAACCCGCCCTAATGTGAACCTAGGCCTAATGTACAGAGAGGAAGAGGTGGAGCTCTAAAAGGAAAAGGTGGAGCCTAAAGAGGAAGGGGGGTGGCATCTGCAGGAAGGGGTGGGTCATATTTAAATTAGGGGGTGCATGAGTTTAGTCAGGCCTAGGGCAGCACAAAACCAAAATACACCATTGGCTTGTTGCCAGGCTCAATCTAACAGCCCCAAATATCTGGGGTTAGCTGTAGCTTTGTACTTTTCTGTAGACTTCCTTTCTTTCATGTGCAGCATGTAACCTTCCATAGATTGTGACTGATGGCCATAATAGGTTCCAGGGCTCAGAGGTGGCTTCAAACTTGTTGAATATTGTTGAATATCATACATTCTTATGATTCTTACCATCGCAGCCCCTATAGAGCTAGTTTTCCCTTTAGAATAGACTCTCCATGGTACCTATCATAAATTGTAAAGGGGGTATGTAGTGCATTTGTACCTATTTTCTTTATTTAAAAGTACCATTTACAAAAAAAAAAAATTCTGTCAGGAAATAATTCATTTGAATATTCTGCATTCTCATTTTTGGCCAGCAGGTGGAGCTTTAGCCTCCTTCATCATGTTTATCTGTCTATTCTTTTTATTTTTTTATTAAATCTTCCAACAAGAAAATACAGACAGGAAGTCGTAAAACAAAGTTAGTCGACTTTAGGCACCTAAATCATGGTACATATTGTATATGTGGTACTAAAACCTGTCGATACAAACATTATTGTAGAATAAAAATATAGCAGTCTAAATTGCATAGAAGAGGCGATTTATTGGCGATAGCATGATATATGGAAGTATCCAGAAAAATGCAAGCCTTCAGTCATCGCTCATATCAAACCAGCTATTGTGCCTTAACAAAAGTAGGGTATTTGCTCATCAAAAAGAAAATTAGTCATGGCATTAACCTCATTGCGGGGTCTGTCAGCCCCCTGCTAGAGGAAAGAGGCCATCCAATAAAAACCTATAGTGCCACTGGGAAAGTAAGTCATGGTACCTGTCTTAATAATATCTGCCTAAAGAAACCTGTTGTTTACAGAGCTCAATAGCTCAACATGGAATTTACACAACCAGTGACTAGGTCAGAGCAGTGTCTCCTCCTTCCTCCTCCTCCTTCTTGCTGTTCACAGTCAGCTCCATCTGAAGATTTTTTGTGCAGGCTATCCATGAAGAGCTCTACATGAATTTAGTGAATCTACTATATTTGAATTAGCTGTGGTTTGTCATCATCTTGTGTGGATCCTGTAGCATAGGCACTTATGTGCGATTTTTTTTTTTGCCTTAGCTAGTGCATGTAATTGCCCTATATAATTGGATATAGGGGAAGACTATGCTTTTGCATATATAGTATTTACTGCTATTTTTTCAAACCATTATAGCCTTTAATGTGGATGGTGTGCACCTTCCCTATTAGCCAGTTTTGAGCTCTCATGCCGTACCCTCCTGGGGGGGTCTTTTTTGACCTGCCTTACTGCATTGTCTGCCCATGCCCCAACCCTTGCCCCCCGTGGGTCTTCACTCACAGTGAAAGGATCATTATCCTGTGGATGCATAGTTGTGTTGTAACTTCTTTATTGCACATAACTAGAATTGTTACATTCATTATATGTGTGCATATATGATGCTGTTAAATTACAATAACATTAAAAAAGAATCATAATGTAACATATGCTGTGTTCCTTTTCATCAGGTGTACTGCTTGAACCTCTGAAGAAGCTCAACCAGCAAAATGCGTCGGGACATTGCACCTTCCATTGTCATCTTTATTACCTTTATAGATATACTATTGGTTGCATTGTGACAGTTAGGATTGACTCTAACTAGGAAAGTATATGGGGTAGCTGTCGCTATATAATGTATATTTCTATATGCGTCTAATATGTTTTTATGAAGACTTACAGGTCCATTTTCTTAACATTTTGACAATTCATAATAAAGATATGTTTTTTATAATATTGGTATAATATGTTATTTCTCTGCGGGTAAAAAGATTAGCACATTATAAGTACCATATACCTATATTTTTGAATAATCTTCATCTAAAGATGCTGAAGCTCTCATAAAATAAGTGGAAGCAGATCTCTGACTGTTCATAAGCCATGATACATTAATCAGGGTGAGTGATAACATAAACACCTTTTAAAGTACACTATATAACCAAAACTATTGGGACTCCTGCCTTTACACGCACATGAACTTTAATGGCATCACAGTCTTAATCTGTAGGATTCAGTATTGAGTTGGCCCACCCTTTGCAGCTATAACAGCTTCAACTCTTCTGGGAAGGCTGTCCACAAGGTTTAGGAGTGTGTCTATGGGAATGTTTGATCATTTTTTCAAAAGCTCATTTGTGAGGTCAGACACTCATGTGGACGAGAAGGCCTGGCTTGCAGTCTCTACTCTAATTCATCCCAATCAGGTCGGGGTCAGGAATCTGTGCAGGCCAGTCAACATCCTCCACCCCTAACTCGCTCATCCATGTCTTTATGGACCTTGCTTTGTGCACTGGTTCAAATCATTTGGTGGAGGGGGGATTATGGTGTGGGGATGTTTTTCAGGGGTTGGGCTTGGCCCCTTAGTTCCAGTGAAGGGAACTCTTAAGATGTCAGCATACCAAGACATTTTGGACAATTTAATGCTCCCAACTTTATGGGAACAGTTTGGGGACGGCCCCTTCCTGTTCCAACATGACTGCGCACCAGTGCACAAAGCAAGGTCCATAAAGACATGGATGAGCGAGTTTGGGGTGGAGGAACTTGACTGGCCTGCACAGAGTCCTGACCTCAACCCCATAGGATACCTTTGGGATGAATTAGAGTGGAGCCTGTGAGCCAGGCCTTCTTGTCTAATATCAGTGCCTGACCTCACAAATGCGCTTCTATAAGAATGGTCAAACATTCCCATAGACACACTCCTAAACCTTGTGGACAGCCTTCCCAGAAGAGTTGAAGCTGTTATAGATGCAAAGGGTGGTCCAACTCCATATTGAACCCTACGGACTAATGCCCCATACACACGGTCGGACTTTGTTCGGACATTCCGACAACAAAATCCTAGGATTTCTTCCGATGGATGTTGGCTCAAACTTGTCTTGCATACACACGGTCACACAAAGTTGTCGGAAAATCCGATCGTTCTAAACGCGGTGACATAAAACACGTACGTCGGGACTATAAACGGGGCAGTGGCCAATAGCTTTCATCTCTTTATTTATTCTGAGCATGCGTGGCACTTTGTCCGTCGGATTTGTGTACACACGATCGGAATTTCCGACAACGGATTTTGTTGTCGGAAAATTTTATAGCCTGCTCTCAAACTTTGTGTGTCGGAAAATCCGATGGAAAATGTGTGATGGAGCCCACACACGGTCGGAATTTCCAACAACAAGGTCCTATCACACATTTTCCATCGGAAAATCCAACCGTGTATACAGGGCATAAGACTGGGATGCCATTAAAGTCCATTTGTGTGTAAAGGCAGGTGTGTAAAATTTTTTTATATATTTAAAATTTGTCCAGGAGTACAAATGTTTTGGGGTAAATATATTTAGATATTTTATGTTCTCCCTTTTGCAGCAAGCAGGTGATAAGTATTAGTCTGGCTCTCTTTTTATCTTATTTTCTATAGTGCTGTGATCATGGACTGGATATCCAGAATACAGGGGATACACACATACACGCATAACGTTACATGAGTCGGCCAAAACGTTACATCTCCTAGAGGGGGGATTGTCATTAATATTTTGTCTGCAGAAGCAGTCATCAAGTGCAGAACTAGTGCTGGGCTCTCTTATTAGACAGCCTGGAACACACTTCACACAACTGAGAATGTAAGCACACTGTATTAATAGTTCATGTGTAAAAGAAGACAAAATACACAAATAATAATATTTATATAAAATAATTTGTTATCACTTTCAAGTACTCTTTCAATTACAGTAAATTGATCAAAAACTTGCAGGAGCTGTGAGCAAGTGCAAAAGTTGTGCTGGGCTCTTTTATTAGACAGCCTACAATGCACTGCACACAAATGAGCATGGAAGCATCCTATAATAATAGGTCTTGTGTAAAATAAAAATGTTACACAAATAATAAAAAAATTATATAAAATAATTTGTTATCACGTTCAAATACCATGTTTAAATTATATTGACCAAAAACTTGCAGGAGGAATCAGCAAGTACAGAACTTGTGCTGTGCTCTCTTATTAGCCTAGAATGCACTGCACACAATTAAGCGCGGAAGCACCCTGTAGTAATAGTTTGTGTGTACAATAAAAATGTTAGACAAATAGGAAAAATGATAGCAAATATATAGTTACTGTACGTTCAAAAAAATGTGTATAAATTAAATTGACCAAAAACCTCAAAGGACTTGTCAGCAAGTGCAGAACTGGTGCTGGGCTCTCTTATTAGACAGCCCAGAACACATTGCACACAATTGAGCATGGAAGCACCCTGTATTAATGGTTCATGTGTGCAATAAAATGTTAGGCACATAATAAGAATGATATAAAATTATTTATTATCACTTTCAAATAATGTGTTTAAATTAAATTGACCAAAAACCTGCAGCAAGTGCAGATCTAGTGCTGGGCTCTCTTATTAGATGGCTCAGAATGCACTGCACACACCTGAGCATGGAGGCACTCTGTAATAATGGTTTGTGCGTCAAAAAGAAATGTTATAAAAATCATAAAAACGATATAAAATTATTTATGACCACTTTCAAATAGCGTGTTTGGAATAAATTGATCAAAAACTTACAGGAGTAGTCAGCAAGTACAGAACTAGTGCTGGGCTCTCTCATTGGACAGCCCAGAACGCACTGCAC
This sequence comes from Aquarana catesbeiana, assembly GCF_042186555.1. Lineage (NCBI taxonomy): Eukaryota > Metazoa > Chordata > Amphibia > Anura > Ranidae > Aquarana > Aquarana catesbeiana. Next base: position 71,571,697 of record NC_133324.1, read on the forward strand.
ACACTTGAGCATGAAAGCACCCTGTATTAATGGTTCATGTGTAAAATAAAAAATGTTATACAAATCATAAAAATGATCTAAAACAAATATTTATTGTACGTTCAAAACAAAAAGTGTATAAATTAAATTGACCAAAAACTCAAAGGAGTTGTCAGCAAGTACAGATCTAGTGCTGGGCTCTCTAACTTAACAGCCCAGAACGCACTGCACACACCTGAGCATGGAGGCACCCTGTAATAATGGTTTGTGCGTCAAATAGAAATGTTATACATACAAAAAAAAATAATGTTATACAAATCATAAAAATTATATAAAATTATTTATGACCACTTTCAAATAGCGTGTTTGATATAAATTGACCAAAAACTTACAGGAGTAGTCAGCAAGTACAGAACTAGTGCTGGGCTCTCTCATTGGACAGCTCAGAACGCACTGCACACACTTGAGCATGAAAGCATCCTGTATTAATGGTTCATATGTAAAATAAAAAATGTTATACAAATCATAAAAATGATCTAAAACAAATATTTATTGCACGTTCAAAAAACGTGTATAAATTAAATTGACCAAAAACTCAAAGGAGTTGTCAGCAAGTACAGATCTAGTGCTGGGCTCTCTTATTGGGCAACCCAGAATGCACTGCACACAATTCAGCATGGAAGCACCCTATATTAATGGTTCATGTGTACAATAAAATGTTAGGCAAATAATAAGAATGGTATAAAATCATTTATTATCACTTTCAAATAATGTGTTTAGATTCAATTGACCAAAAACTTGCAGCAAGTGCAGATCTAGTGCTGGGCTCTCTTATTAGATGGCTCAGAATGCACTGCACACAACTGAGCATGGAAGCACCCTGTATAAAATAAAAAATGTTAAAAAAATCATAAAAATTTCTATAAAAATAATATTTATTGTATGTTAAAAAAAAAAAAACATGTATAAATTAAATTGTGCACACACCTGAGCATGGAGGCACCCTGTAATAATGGTTTATGCATCAAATAGAAATGTTATACATACAAAAAAGAAAAGATTTTATATCATAAAAATGATATAAAATAAATATTTATGTTCAAAAAACGTTATAACAAATAGAAATATTATACATACAAAAAAAAAATATTATACCATTAAAATTATATAAAACAAATATTTATTGTACGTTCAAAAAACGTGTATCAATTAAATTGACCAAAAATTCAAAGGAGTTATCAGCAAGTACAGATCTAGTGCTGGGCTCTCTTATTGGACAACCCAGAATGCACTGCACACACCTGAGCATGGAGGCACCCTGTAATAATGGTTTGTGCATCAAATAGAAATGTTATGCAATAAAATAAATGAAATTCAATATTTAGAATATCTTAGGTTCAGAGATGGAGTGGGAATTGAGGAATTTGAAGAGAAATGGCGGGATTGGGTTGATTATAAGCAAACAACAAGATTCTCAGAAATAATGGGAACATAGGTTAAAAACCATAGTAGAGGAAGTACTGTATAATATGGACATGTAATGGGAGAGTAGGATCCAAGGAAAAGAATAGGATTTGGAGCGGGAAAGGTAGATGGGGTGGGAGAGTGACAGAGTGGGGGGGGGGGGTGTTCGGGTTGAGGGGGGGGGGGTTTTGGTCATTAATGTAATGAGAAAATTGTGTATATAAATGGTACAGCGAGGTTGCATCCTTGATATATGTAATATTCTTGATACAGTAAAATCAATAAAGAAATAATATTAAAAAATAGAAATGTTATACATACAAAAAAAAAGAAAAAATTTTATATCATAAAAATGATATAAAATAAATATTTATTGAACGTTCAAAAAACATTATAACAAATAGAAACGTTATACATACAGTACAAAAAAAAAATGTTATCCCATAAAATGATATAAAATAAATATTTATTGTATGTTCAAAAAACGTGTATAAATTAAATTGACCAAAAACTCAAAGGAGTTGTCAGCAAGTACAGATCTAGTGCTGGGCTCTCTTATTGGACAACCCAGAACACACTGCACACAATTGAGCATGAAAGCACCCTGTATTATGTGTAAAATAAAAAAATGTTATACAAATCATAAGAATAATATAAAATCATATATTATTACTTTCATATAACATGTTTTTAAAAAAAAAAACCCAGTGATGTCTCCTTTAACTTCCATAGTTACGTAGCCATGTATAAGCCTTCACAGGCTGCTTAGTGGCAGCTCTTCCCTGAAAAAGTGTGAGATTCTTCCCGGGAGGAAACAATGGACCGGTCTCCGCTGACGATAGACTCAGCTCGCTTGTTTAAAGAGATTCAACAGGGGGGATAAAGCAGTCGTGTGAACGCAGACATCTTCCCACTCATAATTAATAGAAAAGTGAGAAAACAGATGGTGGGATATGAATATTTATGCCAGTGTGTGAAACAGTCTAAATAAAGGCCATGACCAATGCTTACTAAATGATGTTATTCAATAATCTACCTTACTGTTTTCTCTGGGAGTACGAGAGTCTTCCCATACATCCAGGGGAGGCGGGACAGAACAGCAGGTGCACAGTGTGGAGCTCGGCTGTGGCTCCTGGCACTGTACAGGGTGGAATAGCGTCATAGATTCCTAGTGCTAGATCTCAGATCCCAAGGTGGAGGGCCATTTGGGCTCTTTGAGTTTTTTGGGATCCTTTGAAATGACCATGGATGCCTGCAGTTATTGTATTATATACACTCACCGGCCACTCTATTAGGTACACCTTGCTAGTACCGGGTTGGACCCCCTTTTGCCTTCAGAACTGCCTTCATTCTTCATGGCATAGAACGAAGGTGTTGGAAACATTCCTCAGAGATTTTGGTCCATAGTGACATGATAGCATGCAGATTTGTCGGCTGCACATCCATGACACCACCACATCCCAAAGGTGCTCTATTGGATGAGATCTGGTCAGTGTGGAGGCCATTGGAGTACAGTGACCTCATTGTCCAGTGGTGAGATGATTGGAGCTTTGTGACATGGTGCATTATCCTGCTGGAAGGAGCCATCAGAAGATGGGTACATTAGGGGATGGACATGGTCAGCAACAATACTCAGGTAGGCCGTGGTGTTTAAACAATGATTATTTGGTACTAAGGGGGCCAAAGTGTGCCAAGAATATATCCCCCACACCATTACTAGAGGGTTCTTCACTGTAAGAGCAGCAAGGATGTGGAATTCCCTTCCACAGGCGGTGGTCTCAGCGGGGAGCATCAATAGTTTCAAGAAACTATTAGATAAGCACCTGAACGACCGCAACATACAGTGATATATAATGTAATACTGACATATAATCACACACATAGGTTGGACTTGATGGACTTGTGTCTTTTTTCGACCTCACCTACTATGTAACTATTACACCACCACCAGCCTGAACCGTTGATACAAGGTAGGATGGATCCATGCTTTCATGATGTTTACACCAAATTCTGACCCCACCATCTGTATGTCGCAGCTGAAATCGAGACTCCTCAGACCAGGCAACGTTTTTCCAATCTTCTATTGTTCTATTTTGGTGATCCTGTGCGATTTGTAGCCTCAGTTTCCTGTTCTTAGCTGACAGGAGTGGTGCCCGGTGTGGTCTTCTGCTGCTGTAGCCCGTCTGCTTCAAGGTTAGATGTGTTGTGTGTTCAGAGATGGTATTCTGCATACCTTGGTTGTAACAAGTAGTTATTTGAGTTTCTGTTGCCTTTCTATAATCTTGAACCATTCTCCTCTGACCTCAACAGGGTATTTTCCTCCACATAACTCCCGCTCACTGGATATTTTCTCTTTTTGGGACCATTTTCTGTAAACTCAAGAGATGCTTGTTCGTGAAAATCCCAGTAGATCGGCAGTTTTTGAAATACTCAGACCAGCCTGTCTGGCACCAACAACCATGCCACGTCCAAAGTCACTTAAATCCCCTTTCTTCCCCATTCTGATGCTCGGCTTGAACTTCAGCAAGTCGTCTTCACAACGTTTAGATTGCTGCCATGTGATTGGCTGTTTAGCAATTTGTGTTACCAAGCAAATGAACAGGTGTACCTAAAAAAGTGGCTGGTAAGTCTACTGTAACCCTTCAGTTAGGTCTAGGGGCAGGTAAAACACTCTTATGGTCCAAATTGCTCCAGTAAGGGAAAAACATCTTTCCAATCCCCAAGGGCGATTCCAAAAAAAACACTCCCAGAATCATAATGTTACTTCTTACAATTTTTGGCACCTTTTCATATTCTGTCCAATTGAAAGACAAATCCTGCCCCTTTTATTTAAGCTGCTGGGAAGAGCTACCTGTGGAAGATGTTTCCACATCATCACAGTTCCTACAGAAAATAACTCTTTCTGTATGCTAAGTTTAACCACTTGGCCTCTGGAAGATTTACCCTCCTTCATGACCAGGCAATTTTTTTTTCAATACAGCACTGCATTACTTTAACTAACAACTGCGCGGTCATGCGACACTGTACACAAATGAAATTTATATAATTTTTTTCACACAAATTGGGCTTTCTTTTGGTGGTTTTGATCACCACTGATATTTCCCTTCTTGCGGCATAAATAAAAAAAAAAAAAAATGATTTTTTTTTAAACAAAATCGAATTTCTTCATCAATTTAGGCCAATATTTATTCTGCTACATGTCTTTAATTAAAAAAAAAAAAAAAAATACAAATAAGCATATATTGATTGGTTTGCATGAAATTTATAGTGTTAAAAACATAGTATATGTTCTGGTGTTAAATTATAGTGTTGGTGTTAAAAAATATGGTGTTAAAAAACGATGGTATATATACTGGAATTTTTTGTTATTTCTTTTTTATACTACTTTTTTTATACTCTGACACTTAACTGACACTTTTGACAGTTGGGCAGCTAGGAACACAAACCCCACCAGCTTTCTCTGCTTTCCAGAGAGTGAGGGAATTGGCTCGCGCAGTAGCGCCTCCCAGGGGTTGCAGGGTAAAGTGTTATACGCAGGGCTTTTTTTCTCAAACAAAAAGTGCAGGAACCCCGCCCCCCCTTCTGATGCACCCTTAGTCTCTGCCCCCTACCCACCTCTGAGCACCATCCCTTGGTTCCACCCCCTACCCACCTCTCAGTACTGCCCCTTTTAGAGAATACAGAACCAAGTATCATTTTGTGCTACTAAGTAATTTGTATTAAATTTGATACACCCCACCTCAGCAACAATAGATCCCCCACACAACAATAGCCCTCCCCCAGCAACAATAGACCTCCCAGTAACAATAGACCCCCCTCCAGCAACAAAATACCAACCCACCAACAATAGACAGCAGCAACAGATCTCCCAGAAGCCAGCATCAATAGACCCTCCTGCAGCTAGCAACAATAAACCTCTCCCTCAACAGTAGATCCCTCCAAGCAACAATTAACCCCCCAACAAGAGACCCCCCCACCAACAACAATAGACCTACCCAACAACAATAGACCCCCCACACAAAAATATATCCTCACCAGCCGCATTAGATCCCCCAGCAGCCAGCATCAATAAACCCTCCAGCACTCCTTACCATAAAATACTTTCAGTGCTGGAGGTGCCGGAACTGTGTCCCCCCGCGTTCCCGCTGAAAAAAAGCCCTGGTTATACGTATAACCACCGTGTCCAGAACCAAAATTTTCTTGGGGCAGGACCATCAGATATGGAATAGGGTTCCTCGTTCCCTACAGTGGAGGAAACACATGGAGGATACCGATGGGGTAAATTTAGACACGCTGTCTGGAGTCATGTACCATCAAGAAAGTAGTTTGTAGGCATTTTCCTGAGAGAAAATTTTCCCGGGAGAATTTGTAGGAGGCTATCCAGGTCTTAGTCCACGTGGCTCAGTCAGGGGAGTTTACCTAGGTCAGAGCCCCACAAAATGCCTTTGAAAACCCAGATATTACCTTGCAAAAGCAGCAATGATGTCATCACTGTGCTGTGGGAGGGACCTAGCAGACTCCACCCACTACAGGCTGCCTGCAGAAAACTACAGGAGGGGGCGGAGACAAGACCAGTCACCCTGCACAAGGAGAGAGAGCAGCAGTGAGCGGTCTTTATTACAGGAAGCTCCTGCAAAGAGGAAAAGTCTCACACTGGATTACTGCACAGATCCAGAAAAAATACACAAAGCTCATCAAGATTCAGGGAAGAATTAACATGGATATTTTACTTAGACTTAACTTTTACTTAATATTTGCTTATCCCGGAATTCAACATGAATGTAGATCTCTAAGTATCATAAACAATAACCATATGTATTCTTTTCTAAATGACTGTTTTTGCTATTTTTTTGTATCCTGTTTTCCATCTCAGTGTTGCTTATCTACTCTGGCCTCTTTCAGCAACTTCCTGTCTACATGCACTTGGCTGCATATCACCATTCTTGATTGGCTTCCTGATAAACAGTGAAGCACATGTGCCCTATGTGTGTTGGTACTGCCACTTATAGACTCCACCAGGGGCGCATACAACAGGGTGACACCGTTGTCACCCTATAACAGGAAGTGCCTGAACAATCAATGGCAAGATCACCAGGGATTCTTTTAATGGAAGCTGCTGATTTCAAAATATTGAAAACACCTTTTAGAATTTGATCCATTTTAGTGATTGTGTTTACATCTAATTTAAAATAAACATTTTAATTTTCTGCGTGGACTATATAAGTGGTTTTTATAGGTGATCACATTTACTCATAATCATCTCTTTCAAAACAATTTTAATACATCTTACAGTCAGGGCCGGCACAAGGGGTGGGCAGAAGGGTCGGCTGCCCTGGGCACTGTGGTATTATGTGAGGTTGGGGGAGGGGATTTTTATTGGAAGGGGGAATTTGGGGGGTGGTAGAAGGTATTGTTCTAGCAGGGAAAAATTTTGGGGGGGTGCCAAGAGTGGTGATTTAGGGGGATTTGTGTTGGGAGGGGGGATTTGAAGTGGGGAAGAAGATGTGTACTTTGAGGGGAAGTTTTAGGGGTAGAGGATTTGTGCTAGAATGGGTGACATTTTTTTTCTGGAGGGGGGGGAGATTTAAGCTGGGGGAATTTGGAGGGTGGGGGGGGGCAAAGATTTGTGCTGAGAGGGGGGATTTCAGTAGTGGATGGATATGTACTGGGAGGAGGGGGGATTTATGCTTAGGGGGTAATCATGCAGATTAGGGCTCAGCTTTTTTTTTGGGGGGGGGTTTGCTAACATATAATGCTCATACATCTTGGGGAGGGGGCGCAGTTTGACATGTTCACCCTGGGCTCTAGATGACCATGTCCCAGCACTGCTTACAGTATTGCCTTTACAGGGGGTTTGATAGACTGAATACTCAGCATTAAAGTGACTTCCTCTATCAGGTAGAGTTCGTCCACATGATGGCTCAACCATGGGGTTTTATTGCCCCTCAACCACTACCACCTCTAGCTACAGAGGCAGCGGCCGGGGGGTGTACACATGCTGCAGCCACGATGCATTGCTTCGCAGACAGGACAAGAACTATACTCCCACCAAACACCACCCATTTAAGTAAATAGGGCCATTCGGCAAGCACCCCACAACCACGTGCAATGCAAATGGCTGTGGAGTGTTAATGTGGGCTTCAATACAATACCGCCACACTGTCTGTTAAATGCTCTTTGAGGCCTGGTTCACACCCCTACGCATTTTTTAAAGTGCATTTTCAGTTTTGCAGAAACACACTACAGTCCATTTAACATGGTTTCCTATGCGCATAGCTCCCAACTGTCCCTGATTTCGAGGGACTGTCCCTGATTTGGAGCAATGTCCCTCTGTCCCTCTTTCCTCCTCATTTGTCCCTCATTTTGGTCTGATCCATATAGATGTATATAAAATGTACTATTTATCTTTCAAAAAGTGTTTTCCAGCGCTAAACCTTTCATCCAAATTCTAAATTGCTGCATTTGTAAATGTCAAAAGCCAATATAAAGGAAAAAAAGCACTTGTGGGTTTAACCAATCATATTTGTTTTGTACAATTCTCCTTTAAGAGGGGGGGGCGTGGCAGGGGTGTGTCCTATGCCTACATACTTTTGCTAATAGGTGTCCCTCATTCCCATCTCAGAAAGTTGGGAGGTATGCTATGGGTCATGTTCACATCTATGCATTTTATGAAAAAAGCGCCAGGGACGTTTTTCTGTTTCTTGGTTCCATAGACTTCAATGGATCAAAAACGTATATTGAAAAAACGCAAAATGCACCTGAAATATGCAAACTGCAACCTGCATAGGGGTGAAACCAGGCCTTAAGAGCCATCTGAATGTGGATTGCTCTTCAGAGAGCATCACCAGTGTAAACGAGCCCTAAGGCTATGTTTCCACTATTGCGTCCCCAAAGTCGCGCGATTTACACTGCGACTTTGCAATGCGATTTGTGATGCGGTGAAAGCCATGTGAGAACAAGTCGCAACGATGTCGGTACAAAGTAGTGCAAAAAACCTTTTTTGGAGTCGCTGCGACTTGAGTCGCACCAATTAGAACGGGGACCATTGAAATACATGGGTTTTGACTTGTTCACATGTGTCAAGTCGCACAACAACTCACAGTAGTGGAAACAGAGCCTAATAGGGCGTACACACGGTCGGACTTTGTTCGGACATTCCGACAACAGAATCCTAGGATTTTTTCCGACGGATGTTGGCTCAAACTTGTCTTGCATACACACGGTCACACAAAGTTGTCGGAAAATCCGATCGTTCTAAACGCGGTGACGTAAAACACGTACGTCGGGACTATAAACGGGGCAGTGGCCAATAGCTTTTATCTCTTTATTTATTCTGAGCATGCGTGGCACTTTGTCCGTCGGATTTGTGTACACACGATCGGAATTTCCGACAACGGATTTTGTTGTCGGAAAATTTTATCTCCTGCTCTCCAACTTTGTGTGTCGGAAAATCCGATGGAAAATGTCCGATGGAGCCCACACACGGTCGGAATTTCCGACAACACGCTCCGATCGGACATTTTCCATCGGAAAATCCGACCGTGTGTACGGGGCATTATGCATTATGCCCCGTACACACGGTCGGATTTTCCGATGGAAAATGTCCGATCGGAGCGTGTTGTCGGAAATTCCGACCGTGTGTGGGCTCCATCGGACATTTTCCATCGGATTTTCCGACACACAAAGTTGGAGAGCAGGAGATAAAATTTTCTGACAACAAAATCCGTTGTCGGAAATTCCAATCGTGTGTACACAAATCCGACGGACAAAGTGCCACGCATGCTCAGAATAAATAAAGAGATGAAAGCTATTGGCCACTGCCCCGTTTATAGTCCCGACGTACGTGTTTTACGTCACCGCGTTTAGAACGATCGGATTTTCCGACAACTTTGTGTGACCGTGTGTATGCAAGACAAGTTTGAGCCAACATCCGTCGGAAAAAATCCTAGGATTTTGTTGTCGGAATGTCCAAACAAAGTCCGACCGTGTGTACGCCCTATAAGTGTTAAAATAATGCCATTCGTGACCTGGGAGTACAATATAAATAGAAGGCCTGGCATAAAGAGAAATTCCTTTGCCTATGGCAGATTTTTAGTGAATTACAGTGCCTTAAAAAAGTATTTATACCCCTTGAAATTTTCCACATTTTGTCATGTTACAACCAAAAACATAAATGTATTTTATTGGGATTTTATGTGATAGACCAACACAAAGTGGCACATAATTGTGAAGTGGAAGGAAAATGATAAATGTTTTTTTTTTTACAAATAAATATGTGAAAAGTGTTGTGTACATTTGTATTCAGCCCCCCTGAGTCAATACTTTGTAGAACCACCTTTCACTGCAATTACAGCTGTAAGGCCTCTTTCACACGAGGGATCCGTATGTCCGTTTTTCATCCTTCCGTTTTCGGATGAAAAACGGACATACATTCATCCCTATGGAGCGTCGGATGTCAGCGGTGACATGTCCACTGACATCCGACCCCGCTCCGATCCGAAAAGTGTAACGGAGGAAAAACCTACTTTTCCATCCGTTTTCGGATCGGATCGGGTGACGACGGACACTACGGTCCGTCATCATCCAATCCCCCCATAGGGGAAAGCGGCGCTCTGACAGGTCCGTCGCTGCACGGTGTGCAGCGATGGACCTGTCATCTTCCTGCTCAGCGGGGATCGGCGGAGCGATCCCCGCTGAGCAAGCGGGTGTTCACGGGGCGGATCATCACTGATCCGCCCCGTGAGAAAGAGCCCTAAGTCTTTTTGGGGATGTCTCTACCAGATTTGCACATCTAGTGAGTGACATTTTTGTCCATTCTTCTTTGCAAAATAGCTCAAGCTCTGTCAGATGTTTCTAGTATTTGTTCACTTTATTTAGGAAAGCGGTTGCCACCATCCCTATTCTCATAGTTTGGTTCCTGAAACCCTCTTATGGGATTTTGTCGGCAACCCCAAAAAAAAAAAATTACTGTTTATATAAAAAAAAAACTTTTTATTACAAAATCTCTAAAATTACATAGCCTTATTTAAAAATCACACAGGGCCATATTCTGGCCGGAAATCCATTGTACAGATCAATACAATATTATTACAATTATAGATTACAATATTATTATTATTATACAGGATTTATATAACGCCAACAGTTTGCACAGCGCTTTACAAAGTTTGGGCAGACAGTACAGTTACAATACAATTCAACACAAGAGGAATCAGAGGGATATTACATATCTTATTGTGGAGTTTTTGATAGTCATCATATAGCTTGCTCGGGCATCGTACATCCAACGCGTTTCTAGATTTATTACTTAATCTTTTCCTCAGATGCCTTTAGATTTACTAAAATATATGTCCACTTCTCATAGTGTCTGCCTATATCAACCTCCACTTGCTTGTGAACAGGGGGGATTCCATGCAAGGATCATACATTTCCCATATCATAGAAAGGGGGCTTATTCTTAATAAACAAAGCCTATTTTCCACTGCTGTTCATTCCAGCCAAGGCTGTATATACCTGTTCTTTAGCACATCTCACATGGTCAAAGCACTGTATCTGGTTACATTTTTAGTGAATTATTTGGGTACATTTTAGTGAATTATCTGGTTAAATTTTTAGTGAATAATCTGGGTAAATATGTATTGAATTATTTGGGGTTTTTTTTTTTTTTTGTGAATTATCTGGGTAAAATGTAGTGAAATATCTGGGTACATTTTTAGTAAATAATCTGGGTTACGTTTTTGCTAAATTATCTGTGTCAAATTGTTAGTGAATTATCAGGTAAACTTTTAGTGAATTATCTGGGTAAATGGAACAATGTAAATTTTAAGTGTATTAGATAACAGGATAAGCTCCCGAGATAAAAGGGTTCATTTACTGCAGTAGTAGAGATGGTTCTCTTAGTAGTAAATGTAGTGAAGCTTTGTTCACTAAAAAACATCACGTGCAAGGGAGAGAAATAAATAAATAAAATTGGATTTTTAGTGAGGTATCTAGGTACATTATTATTGAATTATCTGAGTTCATTTTTATTGAATTATCTGGGTAAATTTTTGTGAATTATCTGGGTACATTCTTAGTGAATTATCTGGGTACATTCTTAGTGAATTATCTGGGTACATTCTTTGTGAATTATCTGGGTACATTCTTTGTGAATTATCTGGGTGCAGTCTTAGTGAATTATCTGGGTACATTCTTTGTGAATTATCTGGGTGCAGTCTTAGTGAATTATCTGGGTACATTCTTAGTGAATTATCTGGGTACATTCTTTGTGAATTATCTGGGTACATTCTTAGTGAATTGTCTGGGTACATTCTTAGTGAATTATCTGGGTACATTCTTAGTGAATTATCTGGGTACATTCTTTGTGAATTATCTGGGTACATTCTTAGTGAATTATCTGGGTACATTTTTAGTGAATTATCTGGGTACATTCTTAGTGAATTATCTGGGTACATTTTTAGTGAATTATCTGGGTACATTCTTAGTGAATTATCTGGGTACATTCTTTGTGAATTATCTGGGTACATTCTTAGTGAATTGATTGGTTTGCACAAAACTTATAGCATCTACAAAATAGGGGATAGATTCATGGCATTTTTATTATTCTTTTTTTTTTATTAGTAATGACGGCGATCTGCGTTTTTTATCATGACTGCGACATTGCGGCAGACAGATCGGACACTTTTGACACTATTTTGGGACCAGTGACATTTATACAGCGATCAGTGCTATAAAAATGCACTGATTACTATGTAAATGTCACTGGCAGGGAAGGGTTAAACAGTAGGGGGCGATCAAGGGGTTAAGTGTTTTCCCTCAGCATGTTCTAACTGTAGGGGGGATGGGCTCACTAGAACATGGCAGAGATCACTGCTCCCGATCACAGGGAGCAGTATATCCCTGTCATGTAGCTAGGCAGAACAGGAAAATGCCTTGTTTACATAGACATCTCCCCGTTCTGCCTCTCCGTGTCACGATCGCGGGCCACCGGCGGACATCGAGTCCGCGGGACCCGCGGGCACTCTACGGGTACGCCCATTTGCACTGCCGTCCCATTCTGCTGACGTTCATCGTCGTGCGCTGGACGGCAAGCGGTTAAAGAGTCATTGTAATCATTTGATGAAGATTTTTCTTCTTGTTTGTTCACTTTGCCATGTTAGAATTGAAAAAAAAATCTAAAATTTTAGTTTCGACTGATTCTAAATGTATCGATTCAAACTTTTCGAATCGAGAAAAAAAAAACGGTGAATTAGAAAAATTCCGAATATATGAATTTCGAATACGAATTGAACGAATCAACCCAAATTGAACAAAACTAAATAACTAGATTAACGAATCGAAACTAAATACATTTTTTTGCCATGCACATGTCTAGACAAGATTGTGACATCCACTCAAGAACCTTCAATTTTTGTTTAGAAAATTTTGTAGTGAAGATTTTAAACATCAGTTAGGTAAAGTGTTACAAAACAATACAAAATTCAAGGCTTTTTATTTGCAACTGTACTGGCCATAAGGCACACAAGGCATTTGCTCAGTGGGCTGGGGCCTCCGGCTGGCATGTCCTAACAAGAGCAGCCCATTGATGATGATTGATGCGCCCCTGCCTGTGTCTCCTCTCCCAGCTCTCCCGCCCACCCCCCCCTCCCAACCATGTCATCCTATCAGCAGAGCAGGGGGCTGGAGGAGCTGGAGATCTGCACAGAGAGTGGGAGTCTTTCCATATTAACAGGGTAACCACCTGCTTGTTAGCATGATCCAGGCCTGCAGCTCCTTCTGCCCCCTGCTCTGCTGATTGGATGATATCATTGGTGGGGCGGGAGACTTTAAACACAAAATGACCCTGTGCATGAAAAACATATGTAAAATGAGTACAACACAATATTATAGGTGTGCAATCTATCCTAAAAACATGAATGACATATATTCAAATAAAGTGCAACTATGCAGTGCAATATAATAAATTGTGCTGTATACAACCAAATGGTTGTTATTAAGGCGACAATGTATGGTAAAACCAAAGTCGCATTCAAAACGCACAAAAAAGACAATATAAATGAAAAAAATATATGTGAAAAATATATAAATAACAAAAGTTCATATATTGCTGGAATCCAATATAGTGACTACAAGGTGCAACATACAACATAGATAGGGTGCTCAAATCTGTGTTTCCCATCACCTCATTAAGATAAAAGGCTTACCAGAAAGCCTGCGACCTCCCTTACTCAGGGGGCGTCAAACAGCGCTTTTAGTAGAATCAAAGATTTACTGATGGAAGACTCTGGCGTTCCCCTCCGAAGAGATCCATAGACATCCAGTGGAGTCCCAGTGATATGGGCAGCAGGAGATGATAATGTAAAAAAAGAAGAAAGGCTCCAATAGTGTAGAAAGTCTTCCCAAAGCGTTTTATTAAAAGAAGGGAGTTGCAATACAAAAACCCCAAAGCAAATAAAAAAAAATTCAGCAGTAATTCTTGCAAGGAAAAAGGACATGCGAGTCCGTTTAAAATCAAATTGCGCATGCGCAGAACATGTGTGCGTAGCGTCCCAGGGAAGGTAAGACTGTGCAGGGGAGGCAGAGAGCAAAAGGGGGCCACTGTGATTAGAGAGAAAAGGGCAGAGGAATGACTGCAAGGGGCACTGTGATGGGGGGTGTGATTGCTAGGAGCACTGTAATGTAAAGGGGTACTGTAATATAAAGGGGACATCCCTGGAAAAATTGTCTGCTCAGTCTAAAATGCCCAGGTCTAATTTTTGTCCCAGTGCGTGCCTGGTCACTGTCCTTGGAAAAAATTTATAGAGGACCATCACTTACAAAATGGAGACGTCCTCCTAGGTCTTGAATATCAGTTAGTAAAATTTCAAAGCTATAGGGAGCCAAAAAAAAAAAAAAAGCAGGGATAGTAAGCCTTGATATTTACTGCTCCTCCTGTGGGATTGTTGAGTGATGAAACTATAGAACCGGAGTGAAAGAGAAGAAAATGGAAGGGGGTTATAGAGGGTTCTAGAGAAGAGTTTTGGAGATGATTAGAGAGGGGTGGGGTAGTTAAAGTTGGGATTGTGTTGTTGTATTAAAGACTACTTTGTCAAAGATGCAACATTTGCCAGTATGGGAGAGAATACACACAAAGGTTGAACTAGGTGGACCTGGGTCTTTGTTTCAGCCTCATCAACTATCTATCTATCTATCTATCTATCTATCTATCTATCTATCTATCTATCTATCTATCTATAGATTTTTGCCAGTACAGGAGAGAACACACACAAAGGTTGAGCTAGATGGACCTGGGTCTTTTTTTCAATCTCATCAACTATCTATCTTCTATATATATCTTTGCCAATGTAGGTTCAGTGATGGATCATTGTCTATCTATCTATCTATAGATATTTACCAATATAGGGTCAAGTGAGAGCACATACAAAGGTTGAATTAGATGGAACTAGGCCATTTTTTAATCTATCTGTCCCTCAATATCTACCATCTACCTATAGACATTTTCCAGTATAGGAGAGAACACACACAAAGGTTAAACTAGGTGGACCTGGGTCTTTTTTTCAGCCTCATCATCTATCTATCTATCTATCTATCTATCTATCTATCTATCTATCTATCTATCTATCTATCTATCGGTATTTGCCAGTACAGGAGAGAGCACACACAAAGGTTGAGCTAGATGGACCTGGGTCTTTTTTCAATCTCATCAACTATCTATCTGTCTGTAGATATTTGCAAATGTAGAGTCAGTGATTGACCGTTGTCTATCTATCTATCTATCTATCTATCTATCTATCTATCTATCTATCTATCTATCTATCTATCTATCTATCTATCTATCTATCTATCTATCTATCCCTTAATATCTACCATCTACCTATAGATATTTGCCAGTATAGGAGAGAGTACACACAAAGGTTGAACTAGGTGGACCTGGGTCTTTTTTTCAGCCTCATCAACTATCTATCTATCTATAGATATTTGCCAGTACAAGGTAGAACACACACAAAGGTTGAGCTAGATGGACCTGGGTCTTTTTTCAATCTCATCAACTATCTGTCTGTAGATATTTGCCAATGTAGGGTCAGTGATGGATCATTGTCTACCTATCTATCTATAGATATTTACCAATATAGGGTCAAGATAGAGCACATACAAAGGTTGAATTAGATGGACCTAGGCCATTTTTTAATCTATCTATCTATCTATCTATCTATCTATCTATCTATCTATCTATCTATCTATCCCTCAATATCTACCATCTACCTATAGACATTTGCCAGTATGGGAGAGAATACACACAAAGGTTGAACTAGGTGGACCTGGGTCTTTGTTTCAGCCTCATCAACTAACTATCTATCTATCTATCTATCTATCTATCTATCTATCTATCTATCTATCTATCTATCTATCTATCTATCTATTGCTCTATAGATTTTTGCCAGTAGAGGAGAGAACACACACAAAGGTTGAGCTAGATGGACCTGGGTCTTTTTTTCAACCTCATCAACTATCTATCTTCTATATATATCTTTGCCAATGTAGGTTCAGTGATGGATCATTGTCTATCTATCTATCTATAGATATTTACCAATATAGGGTCAAGAGAGAGCACATACAAAGGTTGAATTAGATGGAACTAGGCCATTTTTTAATCTATCTGTCCCTCAATATCTACCATCTACCTATAGATATTTGCCAGTATAGGAGAGAACACACACAAAGGTTAAACTAGGTGGACCTGGGTCTTTTTTTTCAGCCTTATCTATCTATCTATCTATCTATCTATCTATCTATCTATCTATCTATCTATCTATCTATCTATCTATCTATCTATCTATCTATCTATCTATCTATCTATCTATCTATCTATCTATCTATCTATCGTTCCTACTAGTTCAGGTATTAATGTGGATTTGACAAACCTAATTCATAACATTGGCAAATATCCCCTACAATGCCAAGGACAGGACATGCATGATTCCTGAATATAAGGGATAATGTCCCATTATTAATCAGTAGGAAACATGTACTAACCTTTCCCTCCTATAGAACCAGTTGGACAAATTAGCTTTTTTTCATGTTTTAATGATTCGGCTTGTCCTTAAATTGGGTGCCCCTACAAAGAATTCTCATTTTCTAATCAGACTGTTTATTTCCTTATTAAACATACAAAAGAAGGATTGCGCTAACTGGCTGCTACAGACCGCGGGACTTATCAGCCGGGGAGGAATTTCACAACGCATCGACATATGAGACTCAATTTAATTTAAAAAAAAAACTCTCTTGTATGTTTCTGAGTTTCCTACTGAATGCCTTGTGTCCACTTTGTAGTACAGTGGGAAAAGGGACAACTCTATTTGCTGTAGTGGGTCAGAAGCTAATATGTTTTATAAAACGCCGGCTTTTCAATACGTCTTATCTAAAATAGATGGACATTAAAGCTTCTTTATTTTTTTTGAAATAGCCATAAAATTAATTGAAACACAAATGTACGAGCATATAGTTTTATAATTTAATATGAACGTTTTTCAAGGAGGAAAAAAAAAATGTGAGAAAATAAACAAATGTACTGCAAATTATGTATTTTTATAACCGATCATTTAGGTTTATGCATATAAAAAGTATGTTACTTATCTGAGCTGCTAGTGACATCTACTGGCAGTGTTGGAGAGCTGCGCCCTCTGAAGTGAACTACAGTGCCTTGAAAAAGTATTCATACCCCTTGAAATTTTCCACATTTTCTCATCTTACAACCAAAAAACGTAAATGTATTTTATTGGGATTTTATGTGATAGACCAACACAAAGTGGCACATAATTGTGAAGTAGAAGGAAAATGATAAATGGTTTTCAATTTTTTTTTTATAAATAAATATCTGAAAAGTGTGGTGTACATTTGTATTCAGCCCCCCTGAGTCAATACTTTGTAGAATCACCTTTTGCTGCTATTTCAGCTGCAAGTCTTTTTGGGGATGTCTCTACCAGCTTTGAACATCTAGAGAGGGACATTTTTTGCCCATTCTTCTTTGCAAAATAGCTCAAGCTCTGTCAGATTGGATGGAGAGCGTCTGTGAACAGCAATTTTCAAGTCTTGCCATAGATCCTCAATTGGATTTAGGTCTGGACTTTGACTGGGCCATTTTAACACGTGAATATGGAGGGAAGGGAAGGAAGCGCCTAACCTGCATGGTGTTTCACAATTTATTAAGTAAAATACCATATAAAACAAATAGAACTCACAAGCGGGTGAGGGGGAGAGAGAGGATGACAGTCCGCAATGGATTGTATTGAGCTGGGAGCTGTGTGGTAGTCCTTGGTGGAGAAGAGAGCAGGCTGTGGTGGGGAGCAAGTTGAGCCTGGACTACATTTAGCCTCAGGCTGATGAAGGAGGCGTGGTTAAGCTTCCGAAACGCGTCCCGATTGGCTCACACAGCGGTTGGACTGACAGCTCCTCTCACTACTCCAGCTGGACACATCTTTGGGCAGACATCCGATTTCAGGATATACCATCATGGCCACACAGGGCAATCTAATGCACAGACTCCAGGCTCATCTTGATTCTCACCACAGCCAGCTCTTTTCTCCACCAAGGACTACCACACAGCTCCCAGCTCATTACAATCCATTGCGGACTGTCTTCCTTTCGATCCCCCTCACCCGCTTGTGAGTTCTATTTATTTCATATGGCATTTTACTCAATAAATTGTGCTACACTATGCCGGTTTGGCGCTTTCTTCCCATCCCTTCCCAATTTACAGATCGTGGATTTCCAGCCCACAAATGAAAGCAGCCTCGCCAGCACCACAGCGTCAGCCATTTTCTACCAATTGACATTTTTATTCCTATACCTCTGGGAATAAGTATCTTTCAATACTTCTTTTTTAACCTGGTATATGACATTTTATCATTATAGGATGGGCACAGTGTCAGCGATGTAGAGTTTTTTGGTCATAACACATGAATATGCTTTGATCTAAACCATTAAATTGTAGCTCTGGCTGTATGTTTAGGGTCGTTGTCCTGCTAGAAGGTGAACCTCCCCCTCAGTCTCAAGTCTTTTGCAGACTCTAACAGGTTTTCTTCTAAGATTGCCCTGTATTTGGCTCCATCCATCTTCCCATCAACTCTGACCAGCTCCCCTGTCCCTGCTGAAGAAAAGCATCCCCACAACATAATGCTGCCACCACCATGTTTCACGGTGGGGATGGTGTGTTCAGGGTGATGTGCAGTGTTAGTTTTCTGCCACACATAGCGTTTTGCTTTTAGGCCAAATAATTCAGTTTTGGTCTCATCTGACCAGAGCACCTTCTTCCACATGTTTGTTGTGTCCCCCACATGGCTTCTCATAAACTTCAAACGGGACTTCTTATGGCTTTCTTTCAACAATGGCTTTCTTATTGCCACTTTTCCATAAAGATAGTGGCGTTGCTATGAGGGTGCAAGGGGGGGGGGGGCCTTCCGCACCGGGTGACACCATAACATGACAAAATGTGGAAAATTTCAAGGGGTATGAATACTTTTTCAAGGCACTGTACTCGCAGTATTCAGTATAAGATGGTCAGTTTTGTTTTCCTGCTGCTAAAATTATATATATATATATATATATATATATATATATATATATATATATATATATATATATATATATATATATTTTAAGCCATAGTTTTACTTGATAAAAGCGTTTGTGCATTATTTCAGAAAAGCATGTGATGATTTTGATAGAATTTATCAGGATCGCAAAGAAAAACAATTATATGATTAGGCAGATAAGGAGAAATTTGGCTTTCACTCCAGAATTTAACTCTGCTCTTTATATTCTTCATGGCGGCGGGGACTGCAGGGGGAGGGGTGGGGGAGGTGAACACCTGCAACTAATCGCCACAAAATTTGGATACGATTTAAACTTGCAGCTTTCAGTGGATCTTGAAGTGATCACTGGAATGCTGCCAACATATACAGGAAGGATTGGAGTACCAAGTGCTGCTGTTGGACATACCAGACTGGCCAATATTTGTACTTTGCTGAATATCTTATTCACTTACATTTTTTATCACTTATGCCGCGTACACACGATCGGACATACCGACAACAAATGTTCAATGTGAGCTTGTTGTCGGAAATTCTGACCGTGTTTATGCTCCATCGGACATTTGCTGTCGGAATTTCCGACAAGAAATGTTTGACAGCAGGTTCTCAAATTTTCCGACAACTTCACTTGTCGGAAAGTCCGATCGTGTGCACACAAGTCCGTCACACAAAAGCTCACGCACGCTCGGATTCAAGCAGAAGGAGCCGCACTCGTTAATGAACTTGCTTTTTCTAGTGCCGTCGTACGTGTTGTACGTCACCGCGTTCTTGGCGATCGGAATTTCCGACAACATTAGTGTGACAGTGTGTATGCAAGACAAGTTTGAGCCAACATCCAAAAAGTCCACGGTTTTGTTGTCGGAATGTCCGATCGTGTGTACGCGGCATTAGACTTTCTATAAATCAATTAATATATTGATATTTCAATTTAATATAGATATGGCTTCATCTACAACACTTTGAACATCCATCCGTTTTAGTGTCATACATCCTTGTTTGTCTGGCACTTCATATCTCACCTTTGGTCAACCAATACTGTATGGGGTTCTTTTCATCAGCATAGATGACAAGTGTTCACTATTATGTTTTTGCACCTTCAGTATTATCGATTTTCACACACCAGCTCCTCAGTGTCACTTATCACATCCGATTACACTCCCATATTTTCCCAATTGTATTACTTTTTTCATTCTCACACACACCACCTCATTTCATAGCATGTGTAAAAATATATTTGGGAATATACGAAATCCTGCGCTTATGGAGAGAAACCAATGAGGAAGAACTGCTGCCTCTAGTAATAAATCCACCTAAGTGGAAACAGAATGAATAAAAAAATAGGAGGGTAGAAGTGGCGCTGTTCTGGGGTGGAGTGTTTTAAACCCCTGGCTTGTGAAGGATCCCTAAATCTATTGAGTGAATTTCTGATATAATAACTGTGCAAATGATACAAAAACCAAGCCAATAAATGTGCAAACTTATTATGCAAGTGATCTGGGTAATTATTGCAACAACCTAATGCAGTAATACTGGAATACAGATTTGCAAACAGTCCAACCAGTAATTAGTATATTCCTTATGTGCAAAAAGCACAATTCAAAAAATGACAATCTGATGTGAGTTTAAAAAAATATATAAAAATCGTGCATAAAAACCAACATAAAACACTTATAATGCCCTCTAGTGGAGTACTAGAGGAAGTGCTAGTGCACAGAAAAGTCCATATATCATGAATAAAGTATAAAGTGACAGGTGCTCTTCAAAAATCTGTGTTCGGTGCTTCCCAATAGGGATGAGCCGAACACCCTCCTGTTCGGTTTGCAGCAGAACATGCGAACAGGCAAAAAATTCAGCAGAACACACGAACGCCGTTAAAGTCTATGGGACACAAATATGAATAATCAAAAGTACTAATTTCAAAGGCTTATATGCAAATTATTGTCAATAAAAGTGTTTGGGGACCCGGGTCCTGCCCCAGGGGACATGTATCAATGCAAAAAAAAAATTTTTAAATGGCCATTTTTTCGGGAGCAGTGATTTTTTTTTAACACTTAAAGTGAAACAATTAAAATGAAATATTCCTTTAAATATTGTGCCTGGGGGGTGTCTATAGTATGCCTGTAAAGTGGCACATTTTTCCCATGTTTAGAACAGTACCAGAGCAAAATGACTTTTCTAAAGGAAAACTGCTTGCGGCTGTAATGAATTCTCAGGTCTTGGCAATATAGATAAAACTCACTGAAAAAAAAGAGCATGCCCCCCCCCCCCCCCCCAGTCCATTACCAGGCCCTTTGGGTCTGGTATGAACATTAAGGGGAACCCCGAACCAAAATTTAAAAAAAAATGTGCATGGGGGTCAGTTAAAATCCATACCAGGCCCTTCGGGTCTGATATGGAAATTAAGGAGAACCCTGCACCAAATTTTTTTTTTTTAAATGGCGTAGGGGTCCCCCTCAAAATCCATACCAGACCCTTCAAAATCCATACCAGACCCCCCGCCCGCAGACCCGGACAACCAACGGTCGGGGTTGTCGGGAAGAGGCCCTTGTCCTCATCAACATGGAGACGAGGTGCTTTGGGGTGGGGGGGCCCGCAGGGCCCCTTGGAATCCATACCAGACCAAAGGGCCTGGTATGCTCTTGGAGAGGAACCCATGCTGGTTTTTTATTTAAAATTTGGCGTGGAGTTCCCCCTCAAGATTCATACCAAACACAGTGCTTGGTATTGGCGGGGATCCAAGTCGGATCCCCGTTCAATATGAGTAGGTACCCTGTCGTGTTGCTATGGAAATGGCAAACTGCAGCTAAACGCAACCACAGCTAATCGCACTGTACAAATATCGCAGTGCCTGGTGTCTTGAATTTCACAGAAAAAAAACATACTTTTAACTGCGGCATAATAGCCGTCCTTGTGAAAGGTGCCTAACGGTGTTCCGGCAGCTTTCGGATTTGCTCTGAACACCGCATATTGTTCGGTGTTCACAGAACATCCGAACAACCAAAGATCGGCCCAAACGTATGCTCGGGCCGGACAGTTCGCCCATCCCTACTTCTTAAAAGGGGCCTCATAAGAAATGCACTCACCGGAAACCATTCACCCTACAAGGAGGCAGTGGCGTTGCTAGGGGGTGGCTTTTGGGGCTATAGCCCCGAATCTGGCGTCCATAGCCCCGAATCTCTGCAGGGGCCTCCAAGAGGAGGGGAGGCTCTCTGGGGACCCTGATGTAAGTGGGGGGCTCTCTGGGCACCCTGATGTAAGGGGGAGACTCTCTGGGGACCCTGATTTAAGGGGGAGGCTTTCTGGGGACCCTAATGTAAGTGGGGGGCTCTCTGGGGATATATACACACATGTATATTACTGTATATACATGCGTATGCCCACCTAAGCGTATGACTTTCTTTACTACGCTGCTATGGGCTCTAGCCCCAGATCTTTTGTAGACCTAGCAACGCCCCTGCAAGGAGGTATTACACCTTCACAGTATTTGCCACTGTGTAGCACCCAGTAAAACCTTTGGTCCTATTTCAGCTGGTTGCTTCCGTGTTTGCGGTGTAAGGCATAAAATAGTCTCCTTGCAGCTGGCCCCTTATTGCTCCCACCTTTAGCTGTCTGATCCCCAGCAGGGGCTCAGACAGCTCCGGTGAGTGCATTTCTTATGGGGCACCTTTTAAGAAGCACCGAATACAGTTATGTTTCACCTCATCACACTAATGGTAATACAATTTATTTTATGAATAAACCAGCAATAAATAAATGAACAAACTATAAAATAAAATACATTAATAATATCAATCTATATAATTTTAGTACTTGACTGAGTATATACTAGTCTGGTGTCGCAAAGCAGTACTGAACCGTCACAGAATATCTGCTGTTTACTCATTGAGATTTTTGAATACCAAATTGCAGGTGCCACATTTCCCCTTTTCCTCTCAAGGTCCAAGAGCGTGGCTTCTTGTAAGCCCTGTGGACTATGGACTCGCCTGGAAGGTGCGGAGGGGACATGCGAGGATCTTGGGATCACTGAACGCAGGCGTTTTTAGCAATTCTGGTTGTGCGATACATTCTCACCTTTCCATCATCTGAATGGTAAATATATCACCACACATATGGAGATGTATTTTTGCACAATATTAAAATGTCCAATAATGCTTTGTATGCTGCAAAATGTCAATAATGTTGTCTAAATAAGAAATTTTTCTTGATATATTTCCCTAGAATAATAAATCACCCTGAAGAAGACCACAAATGAAAGGGTCAAAATGCATTGGGGTAGTCATGCGGATAGCAGTGTTGTAATGTAATTTGCAAACCATGGTCTCCTTGGCGCATTGTTTGCATGAGTGATGAGTGTTCATGTTGTTGTTTGTGTCGCTAACCAGAGCCTATATTTTAAACTCATTGTACATTTGAATTTATTTTTTGACTTAATAAAAGATCTTTAACTAATTATCTATTTAGAAATATCCTGATGCTAAAAACCCCTTAGGGAAACTCTTTCTTTTTTTGCAATTTTTGAGGTGTGCAGCATTGTTGACTCCCATATATGTGTCCTTCCATTCCGCTCTTTGTATTCTAGACCTTACTGCTCTGCCCATACATGTAGAAGACTAGTTTGCACTATGCCAGGTGTGGTTAATGAAAAGAGAATTGCATTCAGCAATTTGTGAAAAATAATGTAAAAAATAATAAAAATAAATAAAATAAAAAATAACAAATTCATGTTTTAAAAAAATAAAAATCAAACACTCTTCTAGAACTAAATGTAAAAATGACTGAGCTGTTGAAATAGTGGTGTCACCAGCCTCTATGTAACATTAGTACAGTTAAATAAAACTTCAGTATATAACATATACAGTGGGGACGGAAAGTATTCAGACCCCCTTAAATTTTTCACTCTTTGTTATATTGCAGCCATTTGCTAAAATCATTTAAGTTCATTTTTTTCCCTCATTAATGTACACACAACACCCCATATTGACAGAAAAACACAGAATTGTTGACATTTTTGCAGATTTATTAAAAAAGAAAAACTGAAATATCACATGGTCCTAAGTATTCAGACCCTTTGCTCAGTATTTAGTAGAAGCACCCTTTTGATCTAATACAGCCATGAGTCTTTTTGGGAAAGATGCAACAAGTTTTTCACACCTGGATTTGGGGATCCTCTGCCATTCCTCCTTGCAGATCCTCTCCAGTTCTGTCAGGTTGGATGGTAAACGTTGGTGGACAGTCATTTTTAGGTCTCTCCAGAGATGCTCAATTGGGTTTAAGTCAGGGCTCTGGCTGGGCCATTCAAGAACAGTCACAGAGTTTTTGTGAAGCCACTCATCATTCATCTTTCCTTCGATTGCAACCAGTCATCCTGTCCCTGCAGCTGAAAAACACCCCCACAGCATGATGCTGCCACCACCATGCTTCACTGTTGGGACTGTATTGGACAGGTGATGAGCAGTGCCTGGTTTTCTCCACACATACCACTTAGAATTAAGGCCAAAAAGTTCTATCTTGGTCTCATCAGACCAGAGAATCTTATTTCTCACCATCTTGGAGTCCTTCAGGTGTTTTTTAGCAAACTCCATGCGGGCTTTCATGTGTCTTGCACTGAGGAGAGGCTTCCGTCGGGCCACTCTGCCATAAAGCCCCGACTGGTGGAGGGCTGCAGTGATGGTTGACCTTCTACAACTTTCTCCCATCTCCCGAATGCATCTCTGGAGCTCAGCCACACTGATCTTTGGGTTCTTCTTTACCTCTCTCACCAAGGCTCTTCTCCCCCGATAGCTCAGTTTGGCCAGCTCTAGGAAGGGTTCTGGTTGTCCCAAACATCTTCCATTTAAGGATTATGGAGGCCACTGTGCTCTTAGGAACCTTAAGTGCAGCAGAATTTTTTTTTGTAACCTTGGCCAGATCTGTGCCTTGCCACAATTCTGTCTCTGAGCTCTTCAGGCAGTTCCTTTGACCTCATGATTCTCATTTGCTCTGACAAGCACTGTAAGCTGTAAGGTCTTATATAGACAGGTGTGTGGCTTTCCTAATCAAGTACAATCAGTATAATCAAACACAGCTGGACTCAAATGAAGGTGTAGAACCATCTCAAGGATGATCAGAAGAAATGGACAGTACCTGAGTTAAATCTATGAGTGTCACAGCAAAGGGTCTGAATACTTAGGACCATGTGATTTCAGTTTTTCTTTTTTAATAAATCTGCAAAAATGTCAACAATTCTGTGTTTTTCTGTCATATGGGGTGCTGTGTGTACATTAATGAGGAAAAAAATGAACTTAAATGATTTTAGTAACTGGCTGCAATTGAACAAAGAGTGAAAAATTTAAGGGGATCTGAATACTTTCCGTCCCCACTGTATATTATTATAGATTGAAAAGAAAATGCTAAAAAGTCCACTAGAACAATATATATTATTATACACAATATAAATAAGAGAACACTTCTTCCAGTCCAGAATAAATGTGCCAAGGTAAGTTATTAGGACCTCTGATGACTCAATATATGTGAAATCACTTCACGCCAGTGTAGAAGTTTGCTTGCAAGTCCACCACCAGAAACCTCCAAACAATAACAATAGCAAAAAAATGCCCAAAACTCTTAAACTCGTGTTTAGGAGCTGCTAGTGTACATGAAGCCTTAAGAACAAGTACTGAACATAAATGTGTCTTTAAATCTCATTCATCTGCTGTCATCATGAAAGATGGATGTGGATACATTTCTTGAGCTGATGTGCACCTCTCTCTCTCAGCCACCCCCTACGCATTTCATCGTAATGACGTCATCGGGGGCACCAGGAAGGCATTCAGCAGTTTAACAGTTTTTTGAGAATTCTCCAGCTCCATTTTAATTAAGCTGAACTAAAGCCATCGACTTATCCATTTCCCAAGAAAGTTAAATTCAAGGCTTGCCATGAATGATAACTGTCACAGTTTTCCCTCAAACTGTCAGACCATCAAATGGCTTGTGTCATAAATGACCACGTGTGCAGCACCAAGGCAAGAGCACATCAAACAGAATCTAAGAGTGCAGTTTCCTTGTCTGTACTTGATGGGAGGGTTTAGTTCTGCTTTAATACGGAATGCAGGTTCTGCATGCTGGCTGTAGCTTTACCAGTACTTTGAATTTAGCAGCCCCTTTGACATGCCAGATACTTAATAAATGCCTACCGAAGGCTACTAAATGGCTGCTGAACACACCAACAGAAGATAGTAGACAGTTGGACATGGGACCTCTAGTCTGAAAGCAGTGTCTAAAAGCAGAGCTACTACTGGCCACCATTGGAGGAAGGTGAATGGAGGAATTGAAACAAACTGTTCTGGGATCAATGAAGTGAGTCCTGTTTTAGTTTCCTCCAGTGGTGGCCTGGAGCAGTTGCTTCCAGACTAGAGGTCCTATTCATTATTCCTGTTCACCGATGTAGCGCCCTGGGGTTTAGCCAGGCAGCTCCTCACCAAATTCCTTAGTAGGGGTAGCAACCACAGTTAAATTGTTAGAGATCCATTTATTTCTCCCTAAGTTTGACCTTGTTGTTGTTGTACTTTTCTCTCTACCACTAGGTGGCCGGGCACTTGGTGGTATTAGATATGAGAAAGGCAACAAAAGGTCAGGTAATGGGTATGTGGGTGTCCCGGCCAATAGGCAGGGGTTTTCTTTAATCCCTTGGCCTGCTGGGAAAGCTTATATATTCGGTTGAGGTCAGGTGATCTGTGTTCTGTGCCACCCGGACTGCCATCTGGGTGGATGTGTGTCATCTGCCCCGGGATGCTAGGCCAGAAATTGGGCCTATCCCGGAAGCATTTGGCTGCCAAACTGTGTGAGGGTCTATCCAGAAGTAAGAGGGCAGCGGAGGGGTTGGGACTGCGGCTTGCAGTTCAACCAAAAGTGACAGTTCTCTCGGCCGGAAAACCTGTCAGTGGTCAGAGGTAGAAGGGAAGCTGTCACCACGAAGGGACCAATTGCCTTTACCAGGGACCACAGAGTAACTGAAGCAAGTACCGGAACCATATTCTCACCGAAGGGCACGGTGGAGAATTGAGAAACTTCAGGCGATGATCAAGTGAGGGACCCAACCAGCGGAGGAGACGCTTGCAGAGCAGCCTTGTGTGTCAAGCCGGGGACCGAGCCGGTTAGCAGGGGTGAAGCTTGAGGAGTATCTGGAGTGCCAAGCTAGGGACCCAGCAGAGAAGCAGGGGTGATGCATGAGGGGATACCACCGCCAACCTTGGAAGAGCTCAAGGGATTCATAGTCAGTGAATCAGTGGGTCTATTGAGAGACCAGGAGCTCAGTATTGAAGAACTACAAGGAGCAGTTGTAGTGGAGCTGAAAGAACTGATACGTTGAGTTAGAAACTGTTACCGGACTGTTGCCATAGGAGACAGCAATCCTGCACGTGCAGAAGTGGCGCCTTGCTGGGGCCTTTCCCTGTATGGCTGTTCTCCTATTGAAGTCTCGGTGGCTGCCAAATGAGTTTGAAACTTTCTAAGGGTGTCCTGGCCCTAACCCTCTTTCCCTCAAAATATATAAAAGGACTGTCAAAAGGAATATAACCTCTTTTGCATCCAAGAAGTGTCTGGCGCCCAATGACTTTCACCATCTTTGCATCCACTATGCCTCACAACCAATCACATATTGAAGGATGTCAGCTATCTTTGGCCTTGCCTCATTAGACCAAAATAGGTAAAAGACCTTGGTACACCCACAAAACAGTTACACCTTGCAAATTACTTTTTTCATCACGATGTAGGGACAAGTAAGAATAAATCATATAGGTGCTCAGGGGGCGCTAAAAGCAGGTGGTTGATCTACATTTCTACACCATTTTACTCCAATCGCCCAACCTAAACTGTTCAATGGTGGCCTGGAGGGGTAGTACGTATTGCTTCTGCAGCATGGTAGATTAATAGAAAATCCCTGTTTGGCTGAAAAAACAAGTGCAGTCTTCTGAATGCTTGGAAACTGCTGTTCTACGGCCAATCCAATTGAACTTTCAGTTTAACCCTTTCATGACTAAGCCTATTTTTGACATTTGGTGTTTAAAATCCATATTTTTTGCTAGAAAATTACTTAGAGTCCCCAAACATTATATATATTTTTTAGCAGAGAATCTAGAGAATAAAATGGTGATTGTTGCAATATTTTATATCACATGGTATTTGTGCAGCGGTGTTTCAAAATGCAACTTTTTGGGAAAAGGGACACTTTCATGAATTTAAAAAAAAACAAACAGTAAATAGATACCAAACATGTCACACTTTATAATTGCACGCACTCGTGGAATGGCGACAAACTACGGTACCTAAAAATCTCCATAGGCGACGCTTTAAATTTTTTTTACGGTTACCAGGTTAGAGTTACAGAGGAGGTCTAGCAATATTGCTCTCGCTCCAGCGATCGCAGCGATACCTCACATGTGTGATTTGAACACCGTTTACATATGCGGGCACGACTGTATGCGTTTTCTTTGCTGCACGAGCTCACGGGGACGGGGGCGCTTTTAAAAGCATTTTTTTTTCTTATTTATTTTATTTATTTTTATATGATGATTTTATATGATGGAAACATCAGCTGCGGTGCCGACATCGCTGGACTCCAGGACAAGTAAGGGTCGGTTCACACATGGGCAACACGACTTTAGCGCGACTTTGTACCGCGACTTCAACGCGGCTTCAGCGCGACTTTAGCGCGACTTCAGCGCGACTTCGGCAAATTACGAGGCGACTTGAAGTCGCCTCCATGACAGGCGACTTCGCCTGTGGCCAATCACCTCTCTGGGAGGGAGGGGGGAGGGAGGGGTTTTCTCTGCAAAGTCGCTTGAGAGATCCGACTTGCAGGCGACTTACATTGAGTTGAATGGGTACAAGTCGCCTACAAGTCGGATAGAAGTAGTACAGGAACCTTTTTTGAAGTCGGAGCGACTTCAGTAGTGTCAGTTAAGACGGTTCAATTCACTACAATTGTAATCTAAATGCAAAGCGACTTGGGGCGACTTGGGGCGACTTGAGGGCGTACAAGTCGGATCCCAAGTCGCCCCAGTGTGAACCGAGCCTAAGTGTCCGATCGTTAAAAGTCAGCAGCTGCAGTATGTGCAGCTGCTGGCTTTTAATTTTTGCAACGGTGGGCGGACCTCCACTTTAACTTTTAAAATCACATCCTGAGTAAAAAAGCCTATCCACTGCCAGCAGCTGTAGAATGGGGCATTGGTCTTTGTGGGGAAGTAGTACTCTTTCCACAAGCCCACCAATAATGAGTCAGGGGAAACATGAGCTTTGCTGATTGTTAACCTATAGATCTGACTCAGTAGAAGGTTTTTTGGACATCTTCAGTGAGACTGCAGCTTACTCACAGAGATCAAAGGATCTACTCTGCAGCTCCTGGCAGGGCGCAGGCTTTTCTACTTATGCTGTGGCTGTTTTAGAAAAAAATAAACAAACTGTATGACATTGTTTTGATGCACCTGTATTGTATTTAGCTGATTTAAGGCCCCACTCCAGGATAAAACCTGTCCCTCTCCCATCTCTATGGCTCACCCCCTCTAACTAATCTCCACATAAAAAAAAATAGCCCCTAAATGCCCTTTTTATTTACCTGTAGGTGTCATGTGACAATCCAGTCTTCTCCTCTTCTGTTTACTTTCTGGCTTGGGTCCTTCTTTGGGGTTCCACATCAATGTCTGCCTGACACTTCCTATAGGATTGGCTGTAGTGAGGTCCTCTTACAGTAGAATCTAGAAGAAGACAACGTTATCAGAGAGGGTGTTAGGGGATCAGTGATCTGAGGGGGGCATCTCAGCGCTGAATCAGTGGTCCACCCACCCAGAAACAGAAGTGCATGGGGCCTGGATGGGGGACTTAGGGGAGTATATCTCCCTTTACAAGGTAAGGGGTGAAGACTTAAGCCTCGTACACATGATCAGATTGTTGGCCAACAAAACTGCGGAATTTTGTCCGAAGGGCGTCGGCCCAAACTTGTCTTGCATACAAACGGCAAGGAATTGGCGGTCAACAAACACGAATGTACTGACTTACTATGTGGGTTTTCAGCTCTTTAGCGCCACCCTTTGGGCTCTTTCTGCTAATTTCATGTTAGTAGAAGTTTGGTGAGTGTTGATTCGCACTTTTCATTTTGTGCTTTTCATTTTACGCTTTTCAGTTTGTTTCTTACCGCCGTTCGTCAACCAGACATGTTGCGGAATCAGAGGCGATAACGTTTTATTTATTATTGGCCTTGGAGTTATAGCTTTGACCCAAGTCCAGTCCAGAAACAGGAGGAGGAGGAGTTCTTGGACCAAAAATTGGTTGCTTTATTAATCGTGACCAATTATGTCATATGCCTTTGCTGCGGGAGCTCCAGGAGAATAATCCAGAAGATTTTCGGAATTATCTCCTGATGACGGATCCCTACTTTCACCAACTCTTGGCATTGTTGACCCCCTATATTAAGAAGCAGGACACATGCATGAGGCTTTTATTTTATTTTTTGGTTAAATAATAATGATTTGATTTGGTATATTTTCTATATTTTTGGATGCATAGAGTGCACTTTTAGGTTAAGTTCTATTGGCAGATAGCATGTCTAATTTTATTTGTTTTCTTTTTTTAATGCAGAATAAAAAAATTGTGTAGAATAATACTTGGCTGTGTGTTTTACTTCAAATGACAGTTTGGGAGTAGGCAGTTACATTTTAAAAAATACAATGTAAAGTTGACAAGGGACACCAACATAGTTGCATCTTTGATCTTAAAAACTATGGGATAATGGTGTTGTGGTAACTTGCCCAAATAAAAAAAAAACAAGCATAATAATATTATTCTTGATATCACTAGAAAAAAAAAACTTTGAAAATGTGTTTGCAATAACTCCATCAGTATCACCAGCAAAGCAGCTTCATTATTATCCCATTAAAGAAGAAGAGAATTGTGCGCTGCATTTGGAGATTTCATAATTTGCCGCGTCACAAATGTTAATTCTCCATTACGAACGCTAGTTTACAAGACCGTCCGCTTCTGGCTCGTCCTTGCTTCCGAGCATGCGTGTTTGTACTTTGGACTTTTGTCCGACGGACTTGTGTACACGCACTCGGAAAATCCGACAACAGACATTTGTCCGCGGAAAATTTTAAAACCTGGCAACAATTGTCCGATGGAGTGTACACACGGTCGGATTTTCCGCCAACAGCCTGTCATCACACAATTCCCTTCGGAAAATCTGATCGCGTGCACGAGGCTTTAGAGTATGGATCATTGGAGAGTTGGATAGAAGGGCTAAAAAAGAAAAACATTTTTCCTGGAGTGGGGCTTTAAACTTAGTTTTATGTATAATGAAATGCTTAAAGTACATCTAGTGATAGCCATCCAAAGTTTTACAACTATTAAGCTGATTTTTAAATAAACATTTTAAGAGCATTTTTACTCCTTACAAGCACAGCATGGTGGTCAGACATGTGGGTACAATGTGTGCACTAAAAGGCTCTAAAAACTGTTTTCTTTTCAGCTGGCACAAAAACACACTTATATTGCATTTTCATCCAGTGGGTTGCATTGTGCAAACACCTCTCAAGCTATTTTCCCTTCAGGGAAATTTCAATCCAGCCAACAAATTATTCTCCAAGACTGGTCAGCCAGGAGTGTCGCATGCTACTCTAGATTCATGTTTCTTTGCACAATTCAGTCACACGATCTCTATGGATTAATTCACATAAATACATTTAAATTGTGATTAATTAGAAACAAGAAACTGGACAAATGAAGTGAAGAAGTAGATTAACACATGAGTAGAGTTAACCAAACAGGACACTGGAGGTACACTCTATTCAAAACTTAAAGAGACACTGAGGGTGATTTACAAAAGCCGCGTGCCATCAGTAGAGGCGCACGGCAAGGCGCAACGCACATTTTCATATTTACGAAACGGTGCGCCAGTAACAGAGCTCAAATCCCCCATTTACTATAGCGATCTCGGCGCACGGGAGAATGCAATCTGTGCGCCACAATGGCATCTCCAATTAAATATTGGCATCTCCAATTAAATATTGGCATCTCCAATTAAATATTGACAGAAGATGGAGGTGCCAATATTATGGGGTGATGTGAGGAAGTTTAGTTACAACTGCCCAAGTAGCAAATATGCCCAAAATAGAATGAGAAAGTAACTTTTTCAGAGAAAGCCTGCTTTGCCTGCAAGTACGTTTAGAACTGCGTGAGACCAATGTAAGCAGTGTGCATGCACAAGCGCTTCTTCATTTGTGCTATTATCAATGAGAAAACCGCAGGTACCCTAGCGACAGTTGCAGTTTACATATGCCGGTATTTATTATTGCTATTTGCGCTTCAATGTGTGCCGGTTCGCACGTTCGATTAATGACTTTTCCAGCGCACCAATTAATGTATGAACTGGTGCAGTGCCTTTTTCTTAGTAAATCACCCCCTGTGTCACTTTGCCGATTAAAGGTTGCAGTCCAAACCATAAGCCCACTGATACTCAACTCGTCCTCAGTCCCAAACTGTTCCACCAGAGCCCTCACTAAATACCCGATCCTTCCAGTCGCTGTTGCTCCAACGCCATCTGGTATGAGTTTGACTCCTAGAGGAATATTGAAGTTAAATATGAGTATGTAGTTGCCCTACATTGGTAAAGTGACAGAATATTTTTAATATTAAAATTGTGTTCTGGTTAGGGAACCCCCCCACCTCACAAATAATAACCCCACCCAAATCTATAGTCATATAATGTCTCTCTTACTTGCTGCAGAGCGGGAGGGTCCTCTTTTAGATATCTTCATCACTGCCTGCTTACTGGTTATTTGGACAAGTCACATTGATTGCCCATCAGCAGTGTCTTTACACCACCAGTGGTGGCATGGGGACATCATGTCAAAGGCTGGCGGCAAGACCGGCCATCAGTGCCCTGGAACTGTAGCATCAGATCACTGGTCTCCGCTGGTAAAAGAGGAGCAGCCAAGGGACACATGGCAACATGTTTAAGTAGGAAGAAAAGAGCTTTGGAGGGTCTTTTTTTAATGATGAATGGATAGGAGGGATGGGTGGGAGGTACACTCCAGTTGAAACTTAACGACTATCACTTTAAAGGTTAAAGTCCACCCCTAAACCTGCTTTTTCTCAATTTCTTCTCACTGCCCGTCTGCTCCATCAGAGCTCCAGTAAATACCTTGCGCTCCTGAGTGTGGGGCCAGCATGTGACCTCCTCCCACTATCTGGCATGAGTTTGACTCTTTGAGGAACATTGAAGTTAATTATGAGTGGGAAGGCTTTCAGGAGACTGCCCTACATGGACAAAGCGACAGAACCTTTTAAATATTAAAACTGTGTTCTGGTTAGGGACCCCCCACCCTTAATGTATAGTCCTATAATGTGCTAGTTCTTAAGTCTTCTATCTTCCTTGCTGCAGAATGGGTGGCCTTTCTTTGGATGTCCACATCACTGCCTGGCTACTTGGACAACTCCAATTGGCTGTCCATTGGTAGGGTCTTTAAAGGTCTTGAAGACTCCAGTGGTGGTGTGGTGACATCAAGAGGAGGGATGGCAGCAAAACCAGCCAGCAGTAGACCAAAATTGTAGTGCTGAGTCACTGGTCTCCACTAGCAGAAAAGGTGCAGACAAGGGACACATGACAGTGGGTTCGGGTAAGAACAAAGGTCTTTCTAGGGTCTTTTTTAATAGTGAATAGATAGGAGGGGTGTGTGGGAGGGAAAGTAATTATTTTTGTTGCCTGGAAATGGCTTTTGAGGCTTCAGATGCATATAGGAAACGGGCCATTGGCTCAGGCCTTTAGTTTTTCATCCAGGCATTCATCCATTAGTTACCCTAACTTCATTTGTTGGTAATCTAGTGACCTTTGAACATCATTTCTAAATCTGATTCTGATGAAGGAAAATTGTTTCCAAATATGCGTACTGCATGCTCCTTGTTGTCTTCTCAGACACAATGACTCCTGTATCCAAGTCTCACCCAGCAGTCAGGTTTAGGCCTGGCTTGGAAGATAGAATGCAATAAATGATAAAGCAAGCAAGAAGAAAGGAAGTTACTAAGGGTAGGCGTTAGGGAGTAGAGTAGACCCAGCCATCGAATATTTGAGTGGCTCCATGATTTCTGGCTCCGGAAAGACTGCACAGAATTTAGAGTAAGGTGAAGTTAGTGGGTTTTCTTACAGTTACATTAAATTCTAGAGAACAATGACAGTTTGCTGATTGGTTTTACTTTTTGCCTGGAATCGCAGTTTAAAGTCATGGTTTGCAACAGATTGCAATTTAATGGTTGTATATGAAAGCCCATCTCCAAGCTAATGCCTATCCTCCAACCTTGTTCCCACCCTTATACACACTGGGGGTTATTTACGAAAGGCACATCCACTTTGCACTACAAGTGCACTTTCAAGTGCAGTCGCTGTAGATCTGGGGGGGAAAATGCAAGGAAAATAAAAAACAGCATTTTAGCTTGCACATGACTGGATGATAAAATCAGCAGAGCTTCCCCTCATTTCAGATCTTCCCTTCAGATCTACAGCGACTGCACTTCCAAGTGCACTTGCAGTGCACTTGTAGTGCAAAATGGATTTGCCTTTCGTAAATAACCCCCACTGATAAAGAAAACAAAAAAAACACCCTTTAAACTCTTTTTTCCTTACCTGAGTCCGGCATCCAGTATCCTTTCACTGGCACATCTTATTGAGATTGGTGATCCAGTGCTGCAGTTTGGGTCTGCTGATGGCTGCTTCCCTCATCATGACATCAACACATGTCCTCATCAATGAGGACCCCATTGCTGCACAACCAGTGCAGGCAGCAAAGTGGGCATCCAAAGAAAGAACTACTTTCCACTCAACAGTCTAGATTAAGCTTTGGTAAGGCATTGTTGTATGCATTTTATGCCTGAAAACTTTTTGTTCTCAACATTATAGTCTATATCAAAAATCTAAAAAACTGTGCTTAGTCAAAAATTAAGTTGTGTGAACAGCAGCACTCAAAAACACTGTGTGTTTGTCTTAGACCATCCCCTTGACAATGTTTTTTACGACATTGGGGCGGAGCCTGTGCTGACATCCTCATTCCTCCTGGACTGGTGTTGTTTGTGGACAATGCAATTTGAGCAGTGAAAACATGGTTCAACCATGCATTTTAAAGCCCCCCCCCCCCCCAACCCAAGTCTAAACAAGCCCTTATTGTCAAGCATTATGTTTGTCTTTAATATGACATGTAAAAAATTGTTCTCAGTTTTCAAAAATTGCCACTCCAGTCCAGGCAGTAACATATTATATTCTGCTCTGGAACGTCATCCAATAAGGTTCCTCTACAATTTTAAATGTTCCTCTCAATGTTGCGATCACCACTTAGGCTGGCCATACACAGCCCAGGTTTTTTTGTTCATCCACCATCCAATGGGCCACACAAGAAAAACGTTCCACTCCAGCCAAGGTTTATTACAAAGATGACCCACTGCTGACTCCCACCCAAAGCCATACCCCCAACATGTTTCACCCACAACAGAGCTTAATCATTGGGTTAGTGGCTCTTCAGTAACTGTGACTTAAAGTGGAACTAAACCTATTGATTTAACATAAGAAAATAGAAAAAAAATGCGCTATATCCCAAGTGAACAGTTGATCATCAAAATAGCAGCAATCTCAACAATAAACATCAATTGTGAAATAAGCATAAAAAATAAGAGAGTTGCGCTAATTCATATAAAAAATTACATAAAAATCATAAGTGAAAATATTCTTATTAATATGTGTAAACAAAAATAAAAGTGGATAACAGCTGAATATAGTCCACCAAACTGTCCCAACAAGTGAAATTAATAAAGTATAATAGTGACTCCAAATAACCCGCAGATAAAAAAAGTCCAAGTGATAGTTGATAAATAATCCGTGACTACAAAGGAGGATCCACCACTGAGAGTAGAAGGGGTTACTCCTTACCGGATGGCCATGACCCCCCACTACAGAGGATCACAGCAAGCAGGCAAACTTGTAAGGAAAACAATAGAAGCTTCTACCGGAATCCACTAGAGGTCATCACACCCTCAGCCACACCAACAGAACTCATGGCAGGGATACACCATAGAATACAAAAGGGGAACTCACATAGTGTAAAACCGTAGAGATTTATTTAAAATTAAATACATAAAATGAACACTCACATAGCGTTTGAAGATAAAATAGCCTTAAGTCCGGTTCCTTGGCCACAGGAGCATGGACAAACCCGTCCTAATGGAATGTAACACTGTATGGGGGTGACGTCAGCGCGTCGTCTGGCTCTGCCCTACGCGTTTCGTGACATCATCACGTCTTCCAGGGGCACGTGCACTTTTATTTTTGTTTACACATATTAATAAGAATATTTTCACTTATGATTTTTATGTAATTTTTTATATGTATTAGCGCAACTCTCTTATTTTTTATATTGATTTAACAGTTTCACAAAACAGTTACATTCAAAGCATGCCATGAATGATAACTGTCACATGCACACTGGATGTTTGCTCAACTCTCTAGAACGCTTTCCTCCTAGTAGGAATAACGCAGCATCAAAAACGAGCCTAAAGCCATTTAGGCCCATTTTGACACATTTAGAGCCCTTTCACACTATGGGGTGTCAGCGTTAAAGCAGCGCTATTTTTAACGCCGCTTTACCATAGTTTTAGTGGCGCTATTCGGCCACTAGTGGGGCGGTCTTAACCCCCCCGCTAGCTTGGCGAAAAGGGGTTAAATCTGCCCGCAAAATGCCGCCGGAGCGGTGTTTTGCCGGCGGTATCGCAGCGCTGCCCCATTGATTTCAATGGGGAGCAGCGGTGGAGGAGCGGTGAATTCATCGCTCCTAAAAAGCTGCTGGCAGGACTTTTTTCGACGCCCTGACAGCGCACCGCTCCACTGTGAAGGCCCTCGGGCTTTAACAGTGGAGTGAATAGAGCAGCTGTTTTTAACGCTATAGCACCTGCAAAATGATCCAGTGTGAAAGGGGTCTTAGGTCCATTAAACGCTTGGGCATTCATTCATTCTATTGAAATGAATGAACGCTCAAGCGCTAAATGCACCTAGCGTTAATGCATGTTTGACTTGTTAAGGCGCCCCAGGCATTATTGGGTGCACACAAAGTAGATTTATGTACTTGAGGAATATATTTCAATGAAAGATTCAGCTTTAGCTTTAAAGCCCAACAACTAAGGCAGTTGAAAGAACTATAACCTTTCAGTACTCTCACCTGCCCCCACTGCTGCAAGGGTTAAGTACAGATTTTGTCTGGGGGATAGATATAAGGTGAAGATCTTATTCCCTCCTCCCAAAGGCTTCCTCCTCTCTATACAATGGGTCCTCCCGAAGTCGCTGCACAACCAGTGACTCAGTACGTGATGATGTCGCAGCTGTCTGATGTCATCACGTACCAAGCAGGATCAGTGGTCATCTGCAAGGGTCAATTTTCAGCTTACCCTGAGCTTTAAATATATGAAAATCTAGACATTTCAGCAAACTAACTTGGGCTCATCTGTTTAACTGGCCTGTTATCAAAAAGTAAACTTAAAAGAAAATCAATGGACTTATTTTACCTTCACTGATGTTTACAAGAGCACATAAAATGTATTGTTTTGTTCAAGCAGCACTTTGGGGGTCCTATTGTTCTATAAAAGAAGAAAAACACGACGGTAAACAAACATCAGGCCCTGACAGATGGGGAGCTAAAATGTAGTTTTTTTTTAGATTTTTAAACAAATGTATGATTGTGTGTTTGTTTTATGTTAATTATTCTTCATTTCCTACTTAAAGAAAAACTATGGCTACTTTAATTAACCGTTAATAGACATGGAAGGAAAGGACCTTGTGGTGCCCGTATGTTACATACCTTGCAGAGCTTTCTAGGATTAAAGTGCCATACCAGTAAAAGAATATTTAACTACTTGTGGAACGCCCATCGTAGATATACTGCGGCAGGGCTGCCGCTCAGCACCAGTACCTAGTATGTGATCTGACACACCCGGGTCCAGGGAGCGCCGCCAGTAGCCCGCTCCTGCTGTGATCACACACAGCGGGAGCCCAACAGTGGGTACCATGGACTAGATGTCCGCCCGCACTCGCCGATTACACAGGACACAGGCAGAACAACAATCTGTCTATGTAAACAAGGCAGATCACCGTCCTGTTAGAAGGGAAGGCACCGATCCTGTGTTTCTGCTAAGCGGGACCACGGATCTTTGCCTTTCCCTAGTCAAAGCACTTCCCCCAAAGTGATTAAGCACAACCTGTGTTTTATAGCAGATAGTAAAAAATATGTCGGTCTTTTTTTGTTTATAGCGCAAAGAATAAAAATTGCAGAGGTGATCAAATACCACCAAAAGAAAACTCTATTTGTGGGGGAAAAAAAAGACAGCGTCCAGGAACCGGGTACAGTGTTGCACGACCGTACAATTGTCAGTTAAATTAATGCAGTGTCGTATCGCAAAAATGGTCATGAAGGGGGGTAAATCTTCCGGAGATCGAATGGTTAAAGTGACGCTAAACTCTGGTTTAGGGCCGGTCCACACCATGAATAGCACAGGAACACGCTGTTCATTTCTGTATACTTCACATGCGATCCGTTTGCAGTGCGATTTCAGTCCATTCATTTGAAACAGCTGAAATCATGCCGGACCACAACAAAAGCAGAGCATGCACTACTTTACAAAACACACAGCAACCAGATCGCATGGTACCCCTATGCTATGCGATCCAGTGCAGGCAAACACACTGGAACTGAGGTGTCATTAGCATTGACACCGACATGCGCTGCAGATCGCAAGTGCAGTGTGTTTTGAACGTGGTGAGGAGAACGCACACAGAACGCGGGTTTTCTGCACTGCGTTCTGATGTGAACTGGCCAGTTGTGGCTGGTGGTTTTTGTTTGGGGGGGCGGCAAACAAACCCCCCCCGCTGTCTGCCGGTCCACCGGCACTTACTCATTGGCGGCGGGGCTCGGCGGCACACAGCATTGGGGATCGGCGGGTACACAGCATTGGGGCTCGGTGGGCACGCAGCATTGGGGCTCGGTGGGCACGCAGCATTGGGGATCGGTGGGCACGCAACATCGGGGATCAGCAGGCACACAGCATCGAGGATCGGCGGGCGCACAGTGGTGGGGATCGGTGGGCACATCGGGCAGGGGATCAGGCTGCGGCGTGCATCTCGCAGCGTCTCCTTTGTCCTCTCCTTTTCTGAGATCACAATGGCTTCAGCTGTGCGTCTCCTCCCTACCTCCTATGCGTCCAATAGGATCGCCTGACCTTTCAGCCGGGAAACAGGTATCAGACTCGCACTTCCTGATTGGCGGAGAAGCGATTTAGTGTTAGAAAAGGAAAAATTTATTTGCTTTTCTAACACATCTGGGTGGACTCGGAGAGCAATGCTCTGGTTCTGAGTCCACCCTTTTGAAGCCTATTAGAGCCTATGACTCTAATCAGGTGCTTCAAAAAACCACCCCCATCGCTATAATTCATGCGCCCGGTGTCCTGAAAGGGGCAGGGCGCCTGAATAGGGGGTGGCCGCTGTGGCCGTGGATAGATTCATGCTATGCATGAATCTATCCATTAACCATATAGGGGGGTGGTGTGGATAGAGGGGGCGGCGCATGTCAATTTTTTTCCCAGATGATCAGGGATGAAAATGCATGTAAAACGCATATGCATTGTGTTTCATTTGAACCCAATGCATATCAAATTTTACAATGCACCGGTGTGAATGGGTCCTAATATCGTACACCCTCCTCACCCCCTTGGTCCATGCTGCACTTACCTCCATGGATGATTAGCTTTCACTGCCCATGCAGCCAATGCAGTGGTCCAGGGCTTTGAAAGGTGCAGTCTTCATCCCCTTCTTTCCTTAGAGACACGGGGACAGATCAGAGCAATTCTGATTGGTCAAAGCAGTCACGTGCCAGCACATGACCAATCAGAATCACTCTGATCCTTCCTGGAAGAAGGCTGCAGCTTTCAAATCCCCGGCTAATCATCCATGGAGGTGAGTGCAGTAGGGACTGGAGGGTGGGGAGGATGTAAGGTGTTAGTTCTCCTTTTCTGAAAAGCTGAATGTAGACTTTAAAGTGGTTCTAAAGTCTAAAAGTTTTTTACTTTAATGTATTCTTTGCATCAAGGTAAAAAATGTTTAGGTGTCAGCATCGCCCCCTCTGCCCCCCTTTACTTACCTGAGACCTTATTTTGTCCAGCGCTGTGCATGTCTGCAGATCTTTTCTCCCCTCACTTCCGGGTCTCACTGGCTTTGCTCGGGCATCGGAAGCCATTGGCTCCCAGTGCTGTCAATCAAAGCCAGTGATGAGGAAGCAGGGGGCGGGGCCAAGTCCCGCTGTCTGTGTCAATGGACGCAGCAGAGGGACTCGGGTGCGAGAATGCACGAGTGCCCCCATGGGAAGCGGCTTTCTTTGGGGGCACTGTACAGAGAGGAGGGGCCAGGAGCGCCAGCAGGGGGGACCCGAAAAAAAGGAGGTACCCGGCCCGTCTGTGCGATTCCATTGCACAGAGTAGGTAAGTATAGACATGTTTGTTATTTTGTTTTTATTTCTTAATTTACCTTTACAACCCCTTTAATTTTACACATACCTTCTGTTGCTCTCAGCCTCCTCCAAATCTCCAGAATTCTTTATTTCCTGCTGCTGTGATCTGACTTGCTTTTAGAGGGTGGCTATGTTCATTCTCTAGGGTGCCACTGTATGGAGGAAAGTAACCACCCTCTTTTGCTCGCACCTGAGATGGACTTTGGGATGTGTAGTTTGCATAAAGCAGTGTACTAATGTGTACTGCTCACTTCAAACAAACGTAAGTGAAAGGGAAAAGAGAGAGGTTCAGGAGCTAACGGAGGATGTGAGAAGGAGGCAGAAAAACACATTAACCACTTCAGCCCCCCGGAAGAATGACCCCCTTCCTGACCAGAGCACGTTTTGCAATACGGCACTGCGTCGCTTTGACTGACAATTGCGCGGCCGTGCGACCTTGCACCCAAACAAAATTGACGTCCTTTTTTTCCCACAAATTGAGCTTTCTTTTGGTGGTATTTGATCACCTCTGTGGTTTTTATTTTTTGCGCTATAAACAAAAAAAGAGCGACAATTTTGAAAAAAAAGCAATATTTTTAACTTTTTGCTTTAATAAATATCCCCAAAAAATATTTTAAAAAAACATTTTTTTTCCTCATTTTATTCCAATATGTATTCTTCTACATATTTTTGGTTAAAAAAATCGCAATAAGCATATATTGATTGGTTTGCGCAAAAGTTATAGCGTCTACAAAATAGGGGATAGATTTATGGCATTTTTATTATTATTATTTTTTTTTATTAGTAATGGCAGCAATCTGCGATTTTTATCATGACTGCAACATTATGGCGGACAAATCAGACACTTTTGACACTATTTTAGGACCATTGTCATTTATACAGCGATTAATGCTATAAAAATGCACTGATTACTGTATAAATGACACTGGCAGGGAAGGGGTTAAACACTAGGGGGCGATCCAGGGGTTAAGTGTGTCCTAGGGAGTGATTCTAACTGTGGGGGGGTGGGCTACCTAGGACATGACAGCGATCACTGCTCCCAATGACAGGGAGCAGGAGATCCCTGTCATGTCACTAGGCAGAACAGGGGAAATGCCTTGTTTACATCTCCCCATTCTGCCGCTCCTAGACATGATCGCGGGACACCGGCGGACATCGAGTCCGCCGGTCCCGCGGGCGCGGTCACAGAGCACGTGGCAGGCACCCACGCCCACAATGCCGCTTCTTAAAGGGGACGTACCTGTGCACAGCCGTGCCATTGTGCCGACGTATATTGAAAAATACACTATATTGTCAAAAGTATTGGGACACCTGCCTTTACACGCACATGAACTTTAATGGCACCCCAGTCTTAGTCCATAGGGTTCAATATTGAGTTGGCCTACCCTTTGCAGCTATAACAGCTTCAACTCTTCTGGGAAGGCTGTCCACAAGGTTTAGGAGTGTGTCTTTGGGAATGTTTGAACAGAGTAGGCAGCCTGAATATAAATGGGACTTTAGCCAATCCCTGGGGAGGTGTGCACAGAAGGTGGTGAAAGAGCCCATAAATAGTCTGGGGCCTGAGGCAGCAGAGCAGTTCCTGGGTCCAGTCTTGCTTGGCTCTTGGGGCGGACTTCTAGAAGAACCCGTCAGAAAGACATCAAGGTCCCAGCTAGGCTTAGCTGGGGGGGCCTATTTGCAAGTTTGAGTCCAGGGATCAATTTGGGTCTGGAGAAGCTCAATGGAGAGAGTGGGGAGGAAGTTGGTGGGAAAGAATCCAGCTGTCCTATGGTGGTGTGAGGCTACATCTACTTCACTAGGAAGAACCTGGTGGATATCAACAGCAGGCAAAGGGCGATCCTGTGGCTGAGTGAGTAAGCAACCCCATTGCCAAGGAGTTAGTGACTATGTGAAGCTGTTAAACGCTGGAAGGAGTACTAGTCGCCATGAGTGTAGAGATCCTGTAGGATTTCCATTTTTTTTGTACTGTGCATTGTGTGCAGCCAGAGAGTCAAGTTACTATATATTTTAATATCCCATGCGTCCTCACCCTATCCAAGTTCATCGTTCCCAATAAAGACCCTAAAAAGAACCCCTAGTTTTTTTCTTGGAGCCAGTGGAAAAGTGAGGAAAATTTTGTGTGCCTTGCTGTGTGTGCTGTAAAGGGAAACACGAATTCATTCACCAGCGGCTCTACATTACACTCTACAATAATCTAGGGTGCTGTTTTTGGATATTCAGTTCAGTTCTCTGAGTTATGTTTGGGCCTGCCTTTTGCTATTGGTTCAAATCAGTGTCTAGCATTCTCATTGACTAGTGGAGAGACACAGAAGTGGGATTGGCATAGCAGAGCACCCTAAATCCTATGGCTCTTGGAGAATCCCTGCCTTGTTTATAACAGTATAGGAGGATGACTCTAGGGCAGTGATGGTG
Source organism: Aquarana catesbeiana (assembly GCF_042186555.1). Taxonomy (NCBI): domain Eukaryota; kingdom Metazoa; phylum Chordata; class Amphibia; order Anura; family Ranidae; genus Aquarana; species Aquarana catesbeiana. The sequence goes on from NC_133324.1 coordinate 71,614,694, forward strand.
AACCTTGGCACCCCAGATGTTTTGGAACTACATTTCCCATGATGCTCATGCACTCTGCAGTGTAGTTGAACATCATGGGAAATGCAGTTCCAAAACATCTGGGGTGCCAAGGTTCTCCATCACTGCTCTAGGTGCTACATTTTCATATCTGGTGCTGATTCAATATCTTTTAGGTGGACTTAAACAATCGCAATAAAAATTGCTAGGTTTTCTCCATGCTGTCTTTATATACTGTTGCTGCATGAATGCAATTCACATTTGGTAACTGCAGAATACTGCAGGAGTTTAACCATATCTCTGAGAATAACATTATTGTCTTTTTGATTGTTTGTATAAGTACTTACTAATTGTCTCTTCTCTTAGGCCAGGAATGTCCAAAATCCAGCCCGTGGGCATATTGCGGCCCGTGTTCCGGTTTAATGCGGCCCCCCTGGTAATTTGTAGGCATGTGCAATTCGTTTCATTCCGAATTCGTTTTTTAACAAATTTCGACAAATTCGTTAATTCGGGAATATCCGAATTAACGAAAACCCGTTTAACAAATTTTTTCCGAATATTCGTAAATTCGATAAAATTGGACATTCGTAAATTCGGGCATTCGTACATTCGCAATTTACATTCGTACATTCGTACATTAGTAAATTAGTGAATTCGTAAATTTGTAAATTAAAAAATTCAGAAATCTGAAATAATAGTTAACTAATAATAACTTAACTATTAGTAATTACTAGTAACTTTTAATTTATAGGTATTGTAATTTCCTTTTAAATTTGGCTGTTAGTGAACGTAACACATACAAATTTATCCGAAGTTATGAATGATCCGAAAAAACGGAATGGAACGTAATGAATCAATTATAATAAATAACAATAATAATAATAACAACGTTTTATTATTATTATTGATTATTAATTTGTTCCGTTCCACTTGTTTAGATGCAGCATTCGTTTTGGATAATTTAATAGTTAGTTACTATTTCAGATTTTTGAATTTTCGGGTTTTTGGATTTTCAAACTTCGAATTTACAAATTTCCGAATTTTCTAATTTACAAATGTACGATTTTACGAATGTACGAATTTACGAATGTACAAATGTAAAAATGTACGAATGTACGAATGAACGAATGTTCGAATTACGAATGTACGAATGAACGCATTTACGAATTTATGAATTTACGAATCGCGATCATAACGAATGACCCGAAAAACGAAAAAAATAATAAACTAATGAAACGAAAACGAAAATTAACAAATTTTTTTGGCTGTGCACATGTCTAGTAATTTGGATATATATATATATCTTTTGTGGCCCCCAAAAGATACAGTTGTGCTCATAAGTTTACATACCCTGGCAGAATTGATGATTTCTTGGCCATTTTTCAGAGAATATGAATGAGAACAGAAAAACATTTCTTTCATTCATGGTTAGTGTTTGGCTAAAGCCATTTATTATCAAGCAAATGGGTTTACTCTTTTTTAAAAAATCATAATGACAACAGAAACTACCCAAATGACCCTGATCAAAAGTTTACATACCCTGGAATGTTTGGCCTTGGTACAGACACAGAAGGTGGCACACACAGGTTAAAATGGCAATTAAAGGTTCATTTCCCACATTTGTGGATTTTTTAATCACAATTAGTGTCTGTGTATAAATAGCCAATGAGTTTGTTAGCTCTCACATGGATGCACAAAGCAGGCTAGACACTGAGCCATGAGGAGGTAGAAAGGAACAGTCAAAAGACCTTTTCCCGCACATCTTCAGGTGTGTGGGAAAAGTCACAAAACAATTCAGCGGGTCCTCTGGGGGTACAGCTTTTACGGACATTTTTTTGCAATATGGCACTGCGTTACTTTGACTGACAATTGCGCGGTACCCAAATAAAATTGATGTTCTTTTTTTCCCATAAATAGAGCTTTCTTTTGGTTGTATTTGATCACTTTTGCTGTTTTTATTTTTTGCGCTATAAACAAAAAAAGACAGCCAATTTTGAAAAAAAAAAACAATATTTTTTACTTTTTGCTATAAAACATACCCAATAAAAAAAAAATTTTAAAAATCGAATTTATTAATCAATTTAGGCCAATATGTATTCTGCTACATATTTCTGGTTAAAAAAAAATCCCAATAAGCGTAAATAGATTGGTTTGCACAAAAGTTATAGCGTCTACGAACTATGGTATATATTTATGAAATCTTTATTTATTTATTTTTTACAAGTATTGGCGGCAATCAGCGCTTTTTAGCGGGGCACACTGGCAAAAAAAATTGGGCAAACATTTATATCCAAAGAATTTTTGTATAGTGTGTACACCACTTTTGACAGCTAACTCCGACTTTTCGTACTAAAAATTCCCAAAAGGACAAACTCCAACATTTTTCTCCTAAATGAACAGAATGAACGATTTTTGTTTAATGTGTACCATTTTCGTATGAGAAAAATCAGAAAAGAAAGACTGCACAATTTTCGCTCATCGGTTCCCATTTGCTGTGAAACGAGGAAAATTCGACGATCGTTCGCCTGCTTTTCTTATAGTATGTACCCCACCTTAGGCCCCTTTCACATTTGTGCGACTTGTCCTGTGACTTGGGACTGCAAAGTCACATGACAAGTTGTACACCATGATTTCAAATGAGTACCATTCATACAGTATGTGTGGGACTTTAAGTCGCACCGACTTCAAAGTAGTCCCTGCACTACTTTGATTCGATTTTGATGCGAGTTGAGATCCATAGACCTGAAGTTTACACAGGCATTCCCTGAAATCGCGGCCACAAAATTGCGTGACTTTCAAATTTCAGCAGTGTGAAAGGGGCCTCAGTGACAATTTTTGGGGACCAGTGACACCAATTCAGTCATCAGTGCCAAAAATAAAAAGCACTGTCACTGCACTAATGACACTGGCAGGGAAGGGGTTAACGTCAGGGGGCGATCAAAGGGTTAAATGTGCTCCTAGGGGGGGCTTTCTAACTGTGGGGGAGAGGTGCTTTGACTGGGGGGGGCAGATCCATGTTTCTCCATCTTCCCCTCTCACAGAACGGCAGTCTGCCTTGTTTACGTAGACAGACCGCCGTTCTGCCTTTCCGGAGAAAGATCGGCGTGTCCCGGTGGACACTGGGTCCGCTGGACCCTCTAATTGGCTCCTGCTGTGTCCAATTACAGCAGCAGTGGGTGGCCAGGGGCACGTGCATGCGCGCCTCAGACCCAGTGCGCAAAATCACGTACAGGTACGTGATTTTGCGCAGGAGGGCTGCCCTGCTGCAGTATATCTGCTTGGGGTGGTCCATAAAAGGTTTGGAAAAAAACCCCACATGACTGCAGCCTCCTGCTGCTTTCACAGAATGAGTATCAGCTAAATGATCAGACAGAGTAACTGTAACTTGCAGATAGATAATGGAGATGGCGGCACTCCAAGATGGATGAAATAAAAAATATATTTATTACAAAATTCGGTTAAAAACAGGATACATACATTCCCAGGACAGCCAGTTAATGCTTTTCACACGTCAGTGCTTATTCATGATTGAGTAATGAATAAGCACTGTCGTGTGAAACTCGTTTACTGGCTTTCCTGGGAGTGTGTGTGTATATTCTGTGATTTTTAACTGGATTTTGTAATATAGATATTTTTTATTTTATCCATCTTGGAGTGCCGCCATCTCCATTATCTATCTACATTGAACACGGCTGCGGACTGGGCCGGGACCCAGGTGAATCTTGGCGCATGGGATGTGCATGCAGCCACGGTCTGTTTGGAGTGGTGTCTCCCTTGTTTATCTGTAACATAGAAGTTTACTAAACTGGTGTAAAGTTAGAAGCAATACTGCAAAATGGGTTCAGGATAACAAAAAGCATGCATACAGAATAATCAAAACAACCATAGTAATTTGGCTGCATAGCATAGTCTCTATAAAAGACTATAATAACAGCGACAAGCTGAGAAGAACTACTTCAGTTCAAATTACAAAACCTGATTATCCTCATAGACAACATTCCTCACAGTGAAGTCTAGGGTAGCTCTAGTAACACAGCTGAACAACTTAAGGGTTCCAAAGACAAAGGTCACACCACTGGAACTGGAGTATTTAAGTAGCAAATAGAGTCTGGCTGCCCGCACGCTGGTTTTGACAATGGAGGGCCTCTCGCCTGGCTACAGATCACTTTCCCACCTACCCCTGTCTCATAAAGGTGTGGCCTCCCTGAGCAGATGAAGTAGGAAGCAGAAAAACGTATCTTCCCTTGGCATGTCCAGGAACCCAGAAAGTTGTGGAAAAAGGAGTTAACAGGACCAAAGTACAGAATTTATGAAGCTTGTTTGAGCTGTCAGAAAGAAAGAAAAAAAAAAAGGAGGCTGAGAGCTGTGCCACCAGAATGACTGGAACTCCCTCTCTACGAATCCTGTGCAACAAACGTGGAAGGAGAGGGATCGGAAAGAAAGCATAAACCAGGGAGTACTGGCTCCATGGAAGTACCAGAGTATCTGTTGCGATTGCCAGAGGATCTCTTGTTCAGGACACAAACTGCTGTAACTTGTTGTTGAACCTAAATGCCAGTAGGTCGACCTCTGGCCATGCCCAACATTGGCAAATTTCCTGAAACACCCCTGGGTGTAGGGACCATTCCCCCGGGCAGATCTGTTGGCGGCTGAGATAATCTGCCTTTCAGTTCTCTACTCCCGGGATACGGACTGCCGATAGAATCGGCACATGTCCCTCTGCCCAGGCTAGTATGTGGTTTACCTCCTTCAGAGCTGAACGACTCCTGGTACCGCCTTGGTGGTTTATATAGGCTACTGCAGTGGCATTGTCGGACTGAACCCTGATAGGGCAGTCCTGAAGCTCCGCGGTCCAGGACCGTAGGGCTAGACGTACTGCCAGTAATTCCAGGACGTTGATGGGCAGGATCTGTTCTGTCCCTGACCATTTCCCCTGAGCTGTGAACCCTTCTAGGGTCACTCCCCAGCCTGAGAGACTGGCATCTGTAGTCAGTACTCTCCATGTTACCAGGAGGAAGGCTCTTCCCTTTCGCGGGTTCTGATCCTGCAACCACCAGTTTGGGCTTAAAGGTGCCCAAGGAGATAAGAACATTGGATAATCCAGGGCTTGTCCTCTCCTGTTCCAAGCCAACAAGATGTCTTGTTGTAGAGGCCTGGAATGGAACTGGGCATAGGGCACCGCCTCGAAGTAGGATGCCATCCTCCCTAGAAGCCTCATACAGAGCGGAGTGGAGGATTGTCTGGTGTCCCTTATCTGACCCACCTGATCCTTTAAGGCACAGATCACTGCGGGTGGCAAGAATACTCTTGCTTGGACCGTATCTAGGATCAGACCTAAATACTTTACACTTTGAGCTTTCCTCAAGCTTGACTTTTTGGTATTTATGATCCAGCCTAAGCTTTCCAAATACCTCACTGTGCATGTTATGCTCTGTTCTAGAGCCTGTAGTGAGTGATCTCTAAGCAGGAGGTCGTCCAGATACCCAAGCACCGGGATCCGTTGGGCCCTTAAAAGACTCAGTACTGGTGCTCGGACCTTTGTGAACACCCAGGGAGCTGTAGCAAGCCTGAAGGGTAGAGCCACAAACTGAAAATTACATTCCTCTACCGCAAATCGCAGGAACCTCTGATGAGGCTGAAAGATAGGTACGTGTAAATACGCGTCCTTTATATCAATGGAGGCTAGAAAGTCTCCCATCTGGAGTGAGGCTACTACTGAGCGGACAGACTCCATCTGAAAGGACTGAATCAGTAGATACTGGTTCAGGGATCTTAGGTCCAAAATGGGCCTTGCGTCCCAGTTTGGTTTTTGAACCGTAAATGGGTCTGAGTAAAACCACGTGCCTTTTTCGGATACAGGAACCTCTACAACAGTGGTCTCAAACTGGCAGCCCTCCAGCTGTTGCGAAACTTCAAGTCCCATCATGTCTCTGCCTGTAGGAGTCATGCTTGTAACTGTCAGTCTTGCAATGCCTCATGGGACTTGTAGTTTCTCAACAGCCGGTGGGCCGCTAGTTTGAGACCCCTGCTCTACAATCACTCATTGATGCACTAAATGATGTAGTGCCTGAAGCAATGAGTCTCTTTATGGAGGATCCGAGGGAACGCTGGATCTTAAAAACCTCTGAGGGAGAACCCCCGCAACTCCAGCTTGTAACCATGGGATATAGTTGAGGTGACCCACTTGTCCTGAATTATTGTTCTCCAAATGTCCGCAAAGTGCAGCAGCAGTCCCCCTACTCAATGGAGTGGGGGCATCCCCTCAAAAGGAGGGCTTGGTGCTGGGTTTAGAAGAATTTTGGACCCAGGGCTTTTTCTGGCCCTGGCCTTGCGGCTTGCCTCTGGCCCTAACGCCCTGTTGGCGGCAGAACTGCCTTGGTGCTGAGACATTGGAGGAAGCAGTCCCTGAGGTTTTAAAACGAGGTACGCCTGGTGCTTTTCTTCACTTGAAGTAGAGAACTCTTCCCTCCGTAAATCTTTTGGATATATTTGTCCAAAATGATCACCAAATAAACGTTGCCCATGAAAGGGGAAACCTGCCAATAACTTCTTTTAAGGAAGCTCGGCTGACCAGTTCTTAAGCCACAAAAGTTTGTGCATATGTACAGACAGAGCCAAACGAGAAACCTGCTGTATTGAATCCTTTAAGGCATCAACAGCAAAACACAGAGCTTGGGGAATATCTGCCTTATTTTCAGGCAGATCATCCTCCTGGTTAGGCCTGTCAGGCCGTCTGATCTGATCCTTTACAGACTTGCAGATACCAATTGCTGCAACAGCTGGCTGAATAGGCCAAAGAAAAGGAAGCCTTTAATAATGAATCCAATTTCTTGTCAACAGAGTCTTTGAAGCCCTGTGCGCTATCTACCGGACAAGTCAAGTTCTTGTTTAAGAAAGAGACTGCTGCATCTACTGCTGGCATGCTCCACTTCTTAAACTTTTCATCCATGGGATATAAAAGGGAAAACCTCTTAGGAGGAACAAAAATCCTGGGAGTATGTTTCCAATCAGCATACACCGCCTGTTCCAACAGAGAGTGCAAGGAAAAGCCTGTGTGGCCTGAAGAGGCCTCAGGGATCCCAAAGAGGACCAGGGAGGCTCAGTAACCTCTGCAAGAGGCAACTTAAAGGCAGAACGAACCATTTTGGTAAGAGTCAGGATCAAAAGTCTGTGATTGAGAGGCAGACACCAACTGGATATCTTCTTGTCCAGATTGCTCGGAAGCAGACTCCTGAGCTTTAAGCTCTTCCCCATCCTCAACCCATTCCTGCTCCAGACTAGAAGGCTCCAAGGAAGGATCTGTCACGCTTCTTGCCACCCTGCGAGATGGAGGCAACCAGTGGCGTAACTAGAACCTTCACGGCCCCCGATGCAAGAAACCATGGAGGGCCCCCCTGACCCCCGGACAGGGCTCTTTCCTCCGAGCCTGATGGTGGAACACCAGGGCCCGGTCACAAGTAGGTGGCTGCATATAAAGTAACCAATTTCTCCATTCACCCCGCTTCTCCTCCTCTCCCTCCCACAGGCATTCAGCGGCCACAGGAGGAAAATGGAGAGATGGGTTCCTCTATGTCAGTGTTTCTCAATCTTTTTCCAGTCAGGGCACCCTTGAAGTATACCCCTAGGTGAATGGGGCTGCACTGCAACCACCCTGCACCTGTGTGTGCATTGCATGCAGTATAGTGATGATGCATTTAAGGGGTTAAAACAGGCGGTCAGGAGGCAACATATTGCCTCTTTACCGGCTGTCAAATGCCTCTGAAAAGCGATCTGAGCATGGATCGCTTTTCAGAGGAACAGCATTTTTTTGCTGGTACTATGAACAAGCAAAAATAATAAAAAAATCGGTTCTGATTGTACAGGTATAGGGGGTCAGGAATAAAAGCGTATACCTAAAATGTGCATACATACATGTAAACACACACACACAAAAACACACATCACATATGTAGCGCTGGTAGATTTGCAATCTACCGCATGTTAGGTAAATTCAGTAAATTGTGCGTTAAGAAGGTTAAGTTTTCTTCTGTTCCAGCTTGGCTGACGTTGTGTGTGTTTCCGTGCTGGCCGGTGGGTGTCGCTGTTACCACTGGTCAGGGTTGGAAAGGCAACGTGTTGAAGCATATGGATGCTCCTCTGTCCCGGAGACAAGCTTGGCGGAGGTGGTCCTCTGAGTTGCATTCTGGGCGAGGGTATTTATGGGACAGACGCCATATTTTGGGGTTCGTTTTACAGCCACCTGCTGGCCCTCCTGGCCGACAAGTATGCGTTAAGGCGCTACCTCGTGGTCCTCCGTTTGGGAGGCCCGCGATGCTGCGGTGCAGGGGTGGGTCCAGAGGCTTGTCTGGGGCCTACCACAGCGGCCGATGAATGGTCCTGAGCTGTAGGTCCTGTGTGACGAAGCTGGACAACCGAGGAGATCCCAGGGGAGGACGCATCTTGGAGAGATCACGCGGCGTGCTGGTCTATAGAGGGGCCTGGTCACTCGGTTGGAGGACGTATCCGAAAGTAACTATACAGCATAGTGTTGCCGGCTCGGCTTAAAGGTTCAAGCACTGTGACTGACATTTCACTACAAAAAATCTATACATCCTGTGGCAGAGGATCGTACGGATTTTGTTCTCAAGCAAGTCTGTGGCAGAGACTTTGATTCGTGCTGCGTGCTGGCTGCTAGACCGGTGAGAGAGGCCTATCCAGACGAGCAAGGAGTGTGTCCCACGAGGGGAGCGCATTCCACATAGTATTTGAATTCTACCAGGACATTTGTCAAGAGAACCCTACCAGAGAATATTTGAGTTTCTTCTGCAAGTCTCCTTTCCGTCTCTTTCCTGCTATTTCCTAAGTCGTTTGTTTAATAAAGCATTGAAAACGTACTCCAGTGTTGGTGCGTGTATCGTCCATCAGTAAACTCAACGGAACCCTAGACCCGGTGCCGGTGAAACAGAGGGAAGCAGAGTGAAGGTAACAGACCCGCTTAAATCAGCAGCTCGACCGTGAGTTATTGCTACACACATATATATATATATATATATATATATATATATATATATAAAAACACACACACACACACACACACACACACACACACACATATATATATATATAAATAAATGCACATATGCACGCACATATAAACCAGTGGCGGCTGGTGCTCAAAATTTTTAGGGGGGCGCAAGCAAACGGAAAAATTCAGAAAAAAAAAACAATCAATTGCAGCCACCGTGCCCATCAATTGCAGCCACTGTGCCCATCAAACGCCGCCCCTGTGCCCATCAAACGCCGCCACTGTGCCCATCAAATGTCGCCACTGTGCCCAAACGCTGCCACTGTGCCCATTGAAGTCTGCCACTGTGCCATCAAATGCCACCACTGTGCCCATCAAATGCCACCACTGTGCCCATCAAATGCTGCCAGTGTGTCACCAAATGCTGCAACTGTGCCATCGAACGACGCCAGTGTGCCCATTAAATGCTGCCAGTGTGCCATCGAATGCTGCCACTGTAAATCCCCCACCCCCCTGCCCGCTCGCCGTCTGCCCGGAACTTACCCTGTCTCGGTGGTGCAGCGGGTGACGGCCACGAGTGGGGTCCCCTATGCGTCTCCTGCCGTCCTCATCTCACGTCCTTTCCTCCTGATAGGCGTCCAATAGACGTGCCTATCGTTTCAGCCAATCAGGTGACGGGTAACAGACCCGCACACCTGACTGGTGGAGAGGCGGTTCTGAGTTAGGAAAGTGAATAATAATTTGTTTTTCCAACACACCTGGGTGGACTGTGAGCGCCAAGCATGGCACTCGCAGTTCACCTATTTTGAAGCCTATTAGAGCCTATGGCTCTAATCAGGTGCTTCAAAACCCCAACTCCCCCCCCCCCCCCCCCCGGGCTGTAATTCAGGCGCCTGAAAAGGGGCTGGACACCTAAATATGGGGGTGGCAGCGGTGGCCATGGATAGATTCAGGCTATGCATGAATCCATCCATTGGTCATAGAGGGGGTGGATGGAGAGAGGGGGCGGCGCCTGTGTGCCCTTATGGACGCACCGCCACTGATAAACACATGCACATACACATACATGCACACATACATGCACACACACATACATGCACACACACATACATAAGCACACACACATGCATACACATACATGCACCTTACCTTACCTTTACCTTAGCTCTTCCTGCCGGGTACTGCACTGTAGGGGGAGACAAAGAGCACAGCACCCACTGTGCTTTCACTTTCATGAGCTCCCTGCACAGTCAGTGCCGATTACAGTTCGGCTGACAAACGAGGAGCTCAGTCTCAGCCGTTCCTCCTATCGAAGAGTACAGGGGGCCCGGTCGCCATGGCGATCTCAGTGACCCTTATAATTCCGCCACTGGAGGCAACCATGCCAGCAATCCTGTGCTCTAACCTGGATAGGGCTGAGGACAGTTCATCCTTAGTGATAAAGAGTGAAGCAGCAGCTTCGACTGTAGGCACAATACCAGATAGGCGCAGCGGCTCAGATTGACCGGAAGCCTCCGGTCCTTCAGGGGATACGACACTAGGTATATGACAAAATTCATCAGGAACTACTGATGACATAGGTGTGCCCATCCCTGTAGCGTTAGTCCCGCTCCTCTTTTTTGAAGACATTTACTAGCCAAAAAAAGGGAGTACCTGGGTGTAGTATTAACACACCTCAGAAGGGAGACCCTTTAATATGGCTCACCAAGCCCCTATGCAACAATCCTGATAAGCATCTTTAGCCTGCCAAGCAACACCTGGTGACTCACGTGACCCAGGTAAGAAGACATGCACCGCAAGTACCTGGTTAAAAGCCTGCCCTATGTCCCACAGCTGCCTTCTGGAAGTACCGCATGCTTGGCATACACAGCTTAAACAAGCTGGCTGTGTGCCGACACGTTGTGCGCATGCGTACGCACTCACATGGTCCGGCGAATGTGCGTGGCCGTACTAACGTATGACGCAAATCTTTGTGTGCCCAGATAAAGGCTTCAGTGCATGTGTGGCGAAGCCGCCTGCACCATGGCTGCCAAACTGCTGAGCCCTTTTGCGAACGCACGTGCGCTATAGCGAACCAAGGCGAAATCAAAATGGCGCACTGTTGTGCGCCATCATACAGGTAAAAAACAGCCAGACACAAGCAAAAAAAAGGTACACTTTGCAAGCACCCACAGCTAGCCCAAAAACTCCCCCGTATGGTCACCGCACACAAGTGTCCAGCCTCTAGCTAGCTTTATGGATTGTTACAATCACTGGGACACCCCACAATAATAAAGGGGTTTGACTTACCTGTCCAGGCGCAGGGCAGCTTAGAAACTAAGAGCCCAATCTTCACCCTTCACGGTGGGTTCCTGTCACTTGAGGACCTTCAAAGACTGGGTACCCTTTTCATGTTTAGGGTCCACTCCCTTGGACCTGTACAGCACCCTGCAGGAATGCCTTAGCGCTGTAGTGTCCAGAGGCCGCATTACAGGCAAAACCTTGCAGGATCTTGAGTTTTCTTTGCGAGGCTCGGGTACCATTTATCTAAGCATATAAAGCCTGTGTCAAATGGATCCAATCGGTCAATCCCTTGATTCATTTAAGAACCGTTTGTGGGGCTAGAGACCTGGAGCTCAGAGAGCTCAAACCCCGTGCCATCCACCTTGCAAATACTGGTCAAAAAACTGAAGTACTTCCTCTATGGGAGGGGTTATATAGGGGATCACTTCCTGTCTAAAGACCTTTGGTCTACCAATGTCCATTCACCTGGAGATGAAGTATAACCCAGCAGGTAATGAATATTAGCCTAACTCTGTGACCCATGATGTATGAAAAAGAAATGTAGGTTAAAACAGGCATAGCCAGCACGTCTCTAGTCCCACAAACGGTTCTTAAATGATTTGAGGGGTTCACCGATTGGATCCATTTGAGCACAGGATTGCAATAAGAAATGCCACTGCTGGCGTGCATTCCACCGAAAACCAGAAGTGAGGTTGTGTGGATTTGAAACCGGAAATTGCGTAAATGCATTTCGCCCTTCCACAGGGCGTCAAGGACCTAATTTCCGGTTAGAAGAGCCATCCTTATATACAAGCAACTGGTCACTTCCCTCCTAGTCGGCCAATCAAATACCGCATGGTGGCCATTTTGTTGGTTTGACAAACATGTCTCCTCGACCATAATTTAATCCCCTGGAGGCCCTTTCCATAGGATATGGGGGCACAGGACAAACTGAAAACAAGGGGTGGAGAGGGGGTGGGGGAGATTGTCCTGCAGAAAATTGGATACTTGGCAACTATGGAGCCAGCATTCAGGACAACCATTGATGGGCAAGTATGGTGATTCAATGCTGAAAGAGCGAGTTAGGAACTGTTAAAAAGCTGGCACCCCATTAGACCCAAAACCCATATTATCTGCCCTCTTGTAGCTATTGGTTAATACTGGTCAACATAACTTTGATTAACCCCTTGCTGACCACTAACATTAAATATACTGTAAGCGGGCAGCAGGTACAGGCACAGTCACGTACATATAAATAAGAGCATACTTCCGGGTTTGGGGTGCGCCCCCTGCCAATTCGTGCTGTGAATGGACAGCATGAATTTGGCAGTAGATTTCAGCTGAAACCTGCTGATTAACTGTGTCCAATCACACACACAGAGTTCTGTAAAAAAACACTGAACTCTGTGTACAGGGAACAGTGATCTGGCTGTTTCTTTTCTGTGTAAAGCAGGGAGAGAAAACAGCCAGATCAGAAAGTAAAAGCAGCACACATTACACATTGTTAGGTACACAGTTAAAGTGGTTGTAAACCCTTACAGACCACTTTTACCCACATGTAAGCCTATAATAAGGCTTAATTGTAGATACTGGAAATATATCCTAAACCTCCACGGTTTAGGAGATATTTACCATATACGCTTGCGATGTAGTCATCGGCGCATGCGCACTATAAAAAGGGCACGATCGTGCCCATGCCGTGACCATTGGCTCCCACACGCATGCGCAGGAGTGACGTTACGCGACTCCGGCCAGTCACAGAGCCGGAGTCCACAGCCCCAGGAGGAAGAGGGGTGAAGATGAATGCGGCCACCAGCGGGGACATCGCAGGCTTCGTTTGCAGGTAAGTGGCACATAATGGGCTAGTATGCGATGCATACTAGCCCATAATGCTTTACCTTTGTGGGGAATAAAGAGGAAGTAAAACCCATTAGGGTGTACTTCCTCTATAACCCCTTGATTGGCCCTAAATATTAAAAAGTGATTGTAAAGTCTTTTTTTCGCCTATAAAAATAACAAACATGATATACTTACCTGCTCTGTTGCAGTAGTTTTGCACAGAGCAGCCCCGATCCTCCTCTTAGGTCCCTTCTGCTCAGTGCCCCCACAGCAAGCAGCTTGCTATGGGGGCACCCGAGTCACAGCTCCCTGTGTCCATTCAGACATGGAGCCTCGGGCCCCTCTCTCTCCTGGTTGGCTAGCTGACTTTGATTGACGACAGCAAATGGCGCCGCTTCTGTGTCTCAGCCAATCAGGGAGGGAGAATCTCGGACGGCTGAGACACTCGTGGACATCGCTGGACAGAAATGGGGCTCAGGTAAGTGTGAGGGGGGCTGCCACAGAAGGCTTTTTATCTTAATGCATAAAATACATAGTTATAGTAAGTGAGGTTGAAAAAAGACACAAGTCCATCAAGTCCAACCTATGTGTGTGATTATATGTCAGTATTACATTGTATATCCCTGTATGTTGCAGTCGTTCAGGTGCTTATCTAATAGTTTCTTGAAACTATCGATGCCCCCCCCGCTGAGACCACCGCCTGTGGAAGGGAATTCCACATCCTTGTCGCTCTTACAGTAAAGAACCCTCTACGTAGTTTAAGGTTAAACCTCTTTTCTTCTAATTTTAATGAGTGGCCACGAGTCTTGTTAAACTCCCTTCTGTGAAAAAGTTCTATCCCTATTGTGGGATCACCAGTACGGTATTAGTATATTGAAATCATATCCCCTCTCAAGCGTCTCTTCTCCAGAGAGAATAAGTTCAGTGCTCGCAACCTTTCCTCATAACTAATATCCTCCAGAGCCTTTATTAGCTTTGATGCCCTTCTTTGTACTCGCTCCATTTCCAGTACATTCTTCCTGAGGACTGGTGCCCAGAACTGGACAGCATACTCTAGGTGCGGCCGGACCAGAGTCTTGTGAAGCGGGAGAATTATCGTTTTATCTCTGGAGTTGATCTCCTTTTTAATGCATGCCAATATTGTTTGCTTTGTTAGCAGCAGCTTGGCATTGCCTGCCATTGCCGAGCCTATCATCTACTAGGACCCCCAGGTCCTTTTCCATCCTAGATTCCCCCAGAGGTTCTCCCCCCAGTGTATTGATTGCATTCATATTTTTGCCATCCAAATGCATTATTTTACATTTTTCTACATTAAACCTCGTTTGCCATGTAGTTGCCCACCCCATTAATTTGTTCAGATTTTTTTGCAAGGTTTCTACATCCTGCGGAGAAGTTATTGCCCTGCTTAGCTTAGTATCATCCACAAATATAGAGATTAAACTGTTTACCCCATCCTCCAGTTTATAAACAAATTAAATAGGATTGGTCCCAGCACAGAACCGTAGGGGACCCCACTACCCACCCCTGACCATTCCGAGTATTCCCCATTTATCACCACCCTCTGAACTCGCCCTTGTAGCCAGTTTTCAATCCATGTACTCACCCTATGGTCCATGCCAACGGACCTTATCTTGTACAGTAAACGTTTATGGGGAACTGTGTCAAATGCTTTTGCAAAATCCAGATGCACCACGTCTACAGGCCTTCCTTTATCTAGATGGCAACTCACCTTCTCATAGAAGGTTAATAGATTCTGAATGAATCCATGCTGATTACTAGAGCTGCACGATTAATCGTCAAGAATCGTTATCACAATCTTGGCTAAAGTGTTTCCCGATTCTTTCTATGTAAAGAATTCTCTCTCTTCTCTTCTCTTCTGAAGCCAGAGCCATCAAAAGAAAGGAAGAGAAAAACTGGGCAGTCTGCCAAGAATCAAAACATTCTTTATCAGTTGAACTAAGTGCCGGCTCACACTATAGCGACTTGGGATCCGACTTGTCAGACCTCAAGGCGCTTGAGATCAAAAATTCCATTATAGTTAATAAGAGCCGTCTTAATGTACACTACTGAAGTAGCTCCGACTTCAGAAAAGGTTCCTGTACTACTTCAAGGCAACTTCTAGGCGACTTGTACCCATAGATTTCAATGGAAGTCGCCTTGAAGTTGGATCCTCGTCTATAGTGAAGCGACTTAACAGGAAGAAGAAAAGAATTTACCCAGGTACAACAATGCCACAAGAGCCGATTAGCCACAGGCAAAGTCGCCTGTCCTGAAGGCAACTTGAAGTCATGTTGTAAGTCGCGCTGTAAGTCGTGTTGCCCCTGTGTGAAGCGGCAATGTAAACATTGTAAGTGAGAAAAGTTTAACCACTTAAACACTAAACCTTTTTCTGACATTTGTTGGTTTCAAGTTAAAATTATGTTTTTTTTTTGCTAGAAAATGACTTAGAACCACCACACACATATATATATATATATATATATATATATATATATATATATATATATATATATTTTTAGTAGTCACCCTAGAGAATAAAATGGTGGTTGTTGCAATATTTTATGTCACACTGTATTTGCACAACGGTCTTTCAAATGCAATTTTTTTTGGAAAAAAATACTTTAATGAATAAAAAAAAAAAAAAAAAACACACACCCTAAAAGCCCATTTTTTGTATAATGTGAAAGATTTTACGTCGCGAGAATCATGAACTTTTTATTCTAAGCAAAAAAATTGTGATTCTCATTTTGGTCAGAATCGTGCAGCTCTACTGATTATTGCTAATGATACCGTTCTCATTACTAAAATCTTTTATATAGTCCCTTATCATCCCCTCCAAGAGTTTACATACTATTGATGTTAGGCTAACTGGTCTGTAATTTCCAGGGATGTATTTTGGGCCCTTTTTTTAAATATTGGTGCTACATTGGCTTTTCTCCAATCAGCTGGTACCATTCCAGTCAGTTGACTGTCAGTAAAAATTAGGAACAATGGTCTGGCAATTACCATATTTATCGGCGTATAACACGCACCCCAAGTTTAGGAGGGAATTATAAGGAAAAAAACTTACATTTAAATGCCCTACAATGCAGCCTTACACAGCGTCCATCTGCATGCTTGTCCAGTGTCATTTGCAGCCTTGCAGTCAGCAGCCTTGGTGTCATTTGCAGCCTTGCAGCTTTGCCAGTGCCAATTTGAAGCTTTTCTGTGTTCTTTTGCAGCTTTGCCCAGGCTGCAGTTAAACTGCAGTGACATGTCAGTGTCACTGCAGTTTGAAAATGGCGCCGAAATACACAGAGCTGGTCCTCGGCTCTTCTCGTTCACTTTCGGCTCCACTCGTAGTCCCGCCCGGGATGGGCGTGACTGTGAGCGAAGCTAGCCGAGTGCACTCGGCTAGGTTCGGGCGGCGCTCGAGTGAAGCCGAAAGTGGCCGAGAAGAACCGAGGACCGGCTCTGTGTATTTCGGCGCCATTTTCAAATCGCGGTCGGCGATCGCTCCGCTCAGTCAGCGGGGAATCGCAGGGGATCGGCGTATAACACGCACCCACGATTTTACGCTCACAGTCACATCCCGGGCAGGACTACGAGTGGAGCCGAAAGAGAACGAGAAGAGCCGAGGACCAGCTCTGTGTATTTCGGCGCCATTTTCAAACTGCAGTGACACTGACATGTCACTGCAGTTTAACTGCAGCCTGGGCAAGGCTGCAAAAGGACACAGAAAAAAAAAAGTGCGCGTTATACGCCAATACGGTACTTGACTGAGTTCCCCAAGTACCCTCCGATGCAAGCCATCTTGTCCCGGTGATTAATGTTGAGTTTCCTAAGTCTAATTTTAATTCTGTCCTCTGTTAACCATGGAGGTGCTTCCTGTGTTGTGTCATGAGGAGAAACACTGCAGTTTTGGTTACTGATGCCCCCCCCCCCCCCCCCCCCCGATTCCCTCGTGAAGAGTGAGAATAAATTCAATACCTTCGCCATCTCCCCATCCTTTATAAGCAGATGTCCTTCCTCGTTCTTTATGGGGCCAATATGGTCTGTCCTCCCTTTTTTACTGTTTACATACTTAAAGAATTTATTTTGCTCTCCTCCGCTATGTGTCTTTCATGTTCTATCTTAGCCGTCCTTATTGCACCCTTACATTTCTTGTTGCATTCTTTATAAAGTCTGAATGCTGATCCCTCAACCTTGTATTTTTTGAAGGCCTTCTCCTTTGCTTTTATATGCATTTTTACATTGGAGTTAAGCCATCCATGACATTTGTTCACCCTTTTAAATTTATTACCCTATGGGATGCATTGGCCAATGCCCTTATTTAATATGCTGTTAAAGAAAACCCATCTGTCCTCTGTGTTCTTTGTTCCCAAGATTTTATCCCAATTAATGTCTTCTAGCAAGGTTCGTAGTTTAGGGAAGTTGGCTCTTTTGAAATTCAGTGTCTTTGTATTCGCCTTGTTTCCCATTTGTGTGATTTATACTGAAGCCAATTCACCTGTGATCGCTATTACCTAAATTGCCCCATATATCCACATCCGTGATCAGGTCTGTATTGTTGGTAATCAGTAGATCCAGAAGCGCTTTATTTCTAGTTTGTGCGTCTACCATCTGACCCAAAAAATTGTCCTGCAAGACATTTAGGAACTGGCGAGCCTTAGATGAATGCACGGTTCCCTCCGCCCAGTCTATGTCTGGATAGTTAAAATTCCCCATTATAACACTTCCCATCCTTGCTGCCAATCCAATATGTGATAGGAGATCTGTCTCCCCCTCCTCCCTCAGGTTAGGGGGCCTAATGCATACTCCCAGAATTATTTTCCCCTTAGCTTCATCCCTTTGGAGCTCTACTCATAAGGATTCCACCTCCTCCCTAGCTCCCGTAGCGATGTCATCTCTCGCATTATCTTGTACATTATTCTTGATATATAGGCATACCCCTCCCCCTTTTTTACCCTCTCTATCCTTGCGATAAAGGGTATACCCTTGAATGGTTGCCAGCCAAACATGAGAGCTGTTGAACCAGGTCTCTGAAATTCCCACAAAATTCAAATCCTCCTCATACAACACTATCTCTAGTTTACCCATCTTGTCCGCCAGGCTCCTGGCATTGGTGAACAAGCCACGTAGTTTAGACCGGTTGCATATTATCCTCTTATTGGGTGTTCAGAGATTGCAACTAGGACTTGCTACTATGCTTACCTTGGGTTTATGTGCTTTGGTCAACCTACCACTAATGCCCCCAATATTACCCTCTGGAATATGTTCCGCGCTGACTATCTCTACCTCTGGACCCTCCCCCACTCCCCATCACCTAGTTAAAAAACCCCTCTAACTTTTTGGCCATCTTCATTCCCAGCTGATCTGCACACTCCTCATTTAGGTGCAGTCCGTCCCCTCCATAGTACCGGATATCTCTCTCTCTGTAAACCTTCTGCCTTTACAACCACTTTAAGTCCTTCCCTAGTGTCATTAGTACAGTGTGATCCTTGTATTCATGTCACTAGTGATGTCAGTGACCCTCCCAGCCAGTGTCAGTTAGCACCATATTTCCCATCATCCCATCACAGTCCCACTATAAGTTTCAGTCACCTGAAATCGCACAAATTCAAAGTTGAATTTCAGTGCGACTTTGAAGACATCTCTGCGGCTTCATGCACAGATGTCTCTTGAAGTTGCACATGAAATCTCCAAATGTAGTGCATGTGCTACTTTTTCAAATTGATGTGCCACATCAATTTGAACACTGCCCATTGCCGACAATAGGACGAGATGACCTGTCAAATCACAAGACAAATCGCTCCAATGTGAACAGGGGCTTACACAGTCGAGAGTAATGCAGAATACCATTAGTTTGTAATTCATTCATGTTAGCACTGCTATAACCATGTACCATGATGTAAATTGTGTGCGGACTGCGCTTAAAACAAAAGCTACAAAAGAACAACCAACATCTTCTACACAACAGCAGAACTTTTAATATTACTTCTTAAAAGGTGCGGCCTCAGATCTGCACAGACAGTTAATATATACACCAAGAGATATATGTTAAAATACACTGATTTCTTAGATGGCTGTTATAGGTCTCACCCACGGCAGGCGGTGCCCATCGGCTGACTTCCAGCAGTGGTGTGGCACATCTTTGCAGCTTCACCCACAATGACATGTCTAACCTATGACAAGTATCTCTGCTGGGAGACAGCCAATGACATCTCTGCATCCAGGATAAAAGCCTTGGCTTTGGCAGGTCCATTAAAAGACTGATAATTCACACAGAAAATAAATATTTTATATTAGTTTTTTTTCTAGGGCGATACAGTGAGGTTCTCAAATTCCATACACATCCGACTGTTACATGAACTGGACCCCCATCAAATTCTTCAGACGCAAAGTCATTTGGCAAAAGTAGTCTTATTTATTTACAAATGCGCATAGCCAGGTCCAAATAAAAATCACTGTTAGGAAACTCAGATTAACAAAATGCAATGATTTATTGGGATTTATCTGAAGGAAACATTAACTCTCGAACAAATCACACTTTTGACAATCCAGCATTCTCCGATGGTGATCTTGGTGTGCTCAATGGCTTTCTCCTTTCTTTCCTACAACCTGTATAAGAGAAGAAAGGGAAATTACTAACACTGAAATACTGAACTGTAAAACTATGGAAGGAGGTCACTGTATGGGATGAAGCTTCGGTTTCTCAAAAAAGAAAAAAGCAGTTCTAGAATTACAGCATGGAAAAAGAATGTTCATAACATTAAAGGCCAAACACAAATAAATGCACCCATATAAATGAACCCCTTCACGCTGTCGGACAGTACGCAGATATGCGGCCTCACCGGACTGGGCTTTTTTTCCCCCCCGTGGGGCAGCATATCTGTCTTTGTGCTGGGAGAGCGCCGCACTCCCAGAACAAAGACCAGGGTCTCAGTGGAAGCCACAGGTCCCCGTACAAAATTCCAGGTTACCTGATCGCTGTGATAACCTCCGATTGGCTATCACAGTGATCAGTAACTGAAGCCTGCCCCTGTGGTTTCTCTTTCTCTGTGAATGGAGAGGAAAGATATATTGCATCTCTCTCTCCTTGCAGAGAGAAAGACAATAATAAAAATAAATAAAAAATGGCTAGTTCAAGGTTTGATCTAAGTCAGTGCCAGGGTTAGTGTTTGGGTCAAAGGTCATGGTCAGTATATTTTGGTCAGGTTTTTTTTTTTTTTTTTAAGTATTTTATTAAATTAGTATCAGTGCCAGTTAGCGTCAAAATGCAAAATGTGCACTATTGTTTTTGGGCTACATACAAATATGTGATATTGCTACAATCATCCAAAGCAGGGGAATATATTTTGGGTTGTTCTTTGGTGGAAGGTTATGGTAGTAGCAAGAAACTTACAGCTAAATTTAATTTTATTTTTTGGGCCTTTTCCTTTGAATAATAAAACAAAATCAGGAGATATCCATTACCATTTACCAACAAACAAAAGCCCAATTTGTCCTGAAAAAAACACGTGTATAAGCCACCTGGATGCACAAAGTAATTGTGATGATATATACAGTTTTACTAACACATGTAAAAATTGCAAAATTGTGCTTGGGCATTAACATTTGTTTTACCCTTTAGGCGTGAAAATGTTAAAGTGATACTAAAGGCTTAGTTTTTTTGTTGTTGTTTTTTTTTAAATACAAACATGTTATACGTACCTGCTCTGTGGATCTTCCCATTCTCTTTGCTCCTCCCCCCCCCCCCCCTGCTGAGGGCCCCCCATAGCAAGCCACTTGCATCAAGATAAAAAAAAAAAAAGCTTGTCTTTTGAGAATCACTTTAATAAAATAAAATGTGCAATAATTGATGTTTTCCAGTCTCCCATGCAAAAACAAATCAGTAGATCACAGGTGCAATGTTCTGGCTTCTGCACACTCTTTATGCAGCCATCTGTAAGGGTGGGGGCTGCAGACTTTAACCACGCTTCTTGTTACACACCAAGTATGGGTGTAGCTCAGAAAGGTGGAGTTAGCCTATAAGGGCTTGTTCATATCATTTGTGTTGATCTGAGATGACAACGGTTTTCTATGTGCCCTGTTTACAGCATAAAGGTAACTTTGGTGTAGGTTGCATTAAAATTCAGCATGTCTTGAGGATAACTGCACTTTTTAAAACACATTCGCTCTTTTAACTCTGTATATTTATCGCAAAACCCACCTACATTCACTTTCCAATGCTCTCCCACTGCTCAGTTGTGCAATCAGAGCGGATGCAAAATACCCTGTGCTTTGGGAATATGTGACCTCCTAGGCTTAGCTCTAGGGGCCAATTGCCAAGCTGAAACTGACATATGAGGACTACGACATCAGCCCTGTGTAAGCTTCAACACAATCCAACATGGAGCTTACAGAGGGGACCCTCAGAGCAAAGAAGAGCCAGGAAAAATAGGATTCTAGAAGTGGACTTTAATGCCCAAGCTCAGTAAAGCAAAAAAAAAAAAAAAAAAAAAACAACTTGTTGTTGGTTGAATGACTAAGACAACACACTGTGCCTCTTCATACGAAGTTGTTTGGTATCCGAGAATTTGAAAATAAGGGAATGTGTTTTGATAGGCCCAAGCACTATTAAAATGATGTGGAGTGACGTCTCGTTTCCCTCTGTGCTCCGAAACCAAGCAAGTGGCAGAGGGAGTGCTGAAGTGGCAAAAATAAAGTGGCTGACATGTATGCATTCCTTAAAAACTGGACTTCAGGCACAAATAAGAGACAAAAATCAATTCATCAAAAAAAAAAAAAAAAAAAAAAAAAAAAAGAGAAGTTTACCCTTGCAGTGGGGCAGGTTAAATTTGTTTTTGTCTAGGGGGATTGGGGAACGAAGATCTACTTTCCCAATCCTCCGATCCTGCCCACAAGACCAGTCCTGTGGCTCCTGCTCCCCCACCCACTTGGTCTAATGTTCATGAGGAAGTCTATAGCCTCTCTGGATGTGAGGACATAAGGAACAGTCCACCGATAGATCGCGAGAAAGCGCTGTTTGCCAGTGGAGTGGAAGATCGGGTATACAGCTTTCTCCCCTCCCCTGGATAAAACGAGCAGTTGACCTTTGCAGTGAGGCTGTGACTAGGATTTTTTTTTTAAAATAAAAAGTAGAACTCATGAAAATGTGGTGGCAAGGATTATAGATATAGGAGAAGAGCAGAGGTATGCCCTCATCAGTCAGAAAGCCAAAGCCTTTGTCAGGTCAAACATCTTCCAGATATGCATCTTGACTGTCTATCAATTTGCCTAAAATTCAGCTTTAAAATGGGAACTAAAAAGTTAAAATGTTTTTTGTTTGGTTTACCCTCTCTAGTTGTCTGGGTCCTGAGGAAGCCAACTTTTGGCAAAAAGTGTTGACCTTACAGGCACTAGGAAAGCCTT